>NC_086233.1:63989873-64289873 GCF_036321145.2 Pelmatolapia mariae | reverse complement strand
CAGATGTAAACACAAAGCCTCGGTCCTGCTTACAGTGCGGAAAGCCGACATCTCGCAGAAAAACTCCAGATTTCGTCACAGCAAAGGAAGACCAAAGCTACACTTCACATTTGAAAAACGTTGTAATGAATTCCCCATTATTGTGCTTCGAGACTAGTTTCCCATCAAAAATCTCTGTTTTCTGCCTTATTCGCTTGCTACTACGCACTAGTCTACCATTGTGTAGTGTTGTCGGATGCTGGTTTTTTTTTCTCCCACAAATGACATCAGACAGAAAAACCTAATGTCTGCTGTTCAGTACCAAAGAAATTTCAGCTTTCATAAATTACGCCCAAACGCTAATAAAACCTCTGTAACTACAGCTAAAACAACAACAACAGAACAATGGACAGTGTGGGCAATGAGCTTCTTCTGTAATTTTACACATTTATTTCTTACAGTTTAAAAAAGTCGTGCTGACGGATTTCTCTCTTTGTCACAGCAGCTTTTTCTTTATCATGTAGAAAACAGTTAAATATGTGACGTTTTTACAGTGATAGAAAGGGGAAAGTGGGCTGTGTGTGTCCCCCAATGTAAGATGAGTTAAACTATTTATTACATATCTTTATTTACTTATTCTTTTAGGTCTGTCGGGGTCCTTTGCTCTCACCTTCACAGTTGATCCTCATTTATTTTTTTCTCTTCATAATTTCAGAAGTGAAACAGCCAAGCCACTTCTCAGTTGAGGCAGATTAAATTCCTTCCTAAATCTGGTGCTACTGGGATTTGTGTAGTGTGATGTCATTATTTCTCTCCTGTTATATTTTTAGCTTTTCATTTTCTGTGGCTGTTTTTCAGGTAACAACACCAAAACTATTAAGTTTATCAGACAAAAAAAAATCATGGGTAAAATGTCGTCACGTAAAGTGTCTTAGAACCAGGGTTTTAATAGTTTTGCAATTTTCATTAGTTTTTATTTTTATTTAGTTTTGACTTCAGATTTTCAATTTTATATCAGTTTTAATTAGTTTTTACCAATTGTTTGCTAGTTTAGTTTTTATTTTTTTGAAAATCCTTAGTTTCAGTTTAGTTTTGATTAGTTTCAGTTATAGTTTTAGTTGTGTTTGCAATAATTAAGTGTAACAAAATCCCAGTTTCATCATATCAGTCATTCTCTTCTGCTTATCCTTGGGTATGTTGCTATTCCAGCTACCATACCCTGCACCCTGGACAGGTCGCCTGTCTGTCGCAGGGCTAACACGCAGAGACAGACAACTCACATTCCCACCTATGGGTTCTTTAAATAAATAAATAAATAAATAAATTAGGGCAGATGAACAACCATTGATACCAGGCAACTATAAAATGTATATCTTGGCCCCAATGAGACTATTAACTCTTGCAGCACTGGGTGTTCGTAATTTTGGTTCAAGTGAATTGATAAACGTTTTGAAGGCAATTGACTCACACAGTTATGTAGATATCCCAGTCCTGTTGTCTTGGGATGCATCACGCTGCCTTGCCTGGGGTTAGCTTCTGTTTCTGGGGATGAGGGTTGAGTGTGCTCCCTTACCTTCTACAGGTAAGCTAGGTTAGCCTTCTTGTGTGAGCTTTTCAAGTGCACTTTAAGGTTTGTGGGATTTTTTTCCCTTTAGAAATGTCCCTCATAATTTGTCTCTTTCCACTACAAGACACTTGCTTTATCCAAAACACAGTCATATTCAAAGTAATCCCAAATTGGACTCTGGCGATTTCTCCCAACTTTTCCTGACATGATTCTGCGCGTGGACGGAGCAGCGACACAGACGACTCGACTAACGTGCTGCCACCTGCTGGCATAATGAGACACAGCAAGAAAAAAACCTGGAAACTAAACTTCATTTTCACCCTTGACTATTGTATGACACGCACACATCAACGAAAACTTAACACATTTTTGCTATAAATTCAGTTAATTTTAGTTAGTTTTGTGAACACTCATTACAGTTTTAGTTAGTTTTCCTTTTTTTGTTTTTATTTTTATTTCCGTTAACAAAAATGTTTTTTCACTTCTAGTTTTCGTTATTTTGTTAGTTTTCGTTAACGATAATAACCTTGCTTAGAACAACCCAAAACTCATCAGCCCTGCTGCAGCAGTAGATGGACTCTAGTCCATGTTCAGATGAGCTGTCAGTAGGCACGGCAATTTAGAAAATACTAAAGCTATTTTTAGTTATGAGACTTAAGAGACAATGGTGTTGTTGAGGGGCTGGTTGGTACATAACAGTGCAGCTAGGATGAACTTGTAGCAGCAGACAAGCAGACAAGCAGACCACTTCTTTGTCTTCTTCTGTCTGCAACACACACCCAAACACACACACACACACACCCTCTCTTTATCTCACACACACACACACACAGACACACACCCTCTCCTTCTCTCTCACACACACACACACACAGACACACACCCTCTCCTTGTCTCACACACACCCAAACACACACAACCTCTCTTTATCTCTCTCTCACACACACACACACACACATGTCTGGTTTGCTATCCTCGTGGGGACATCCCATTGACATAATGCTTTCCCTAGCCCCTTACCCTAACCCTAACCATTAAAAATGAATGCCTAACCCTAACCCTTACCCTAAACCTAACCATAACCTAATTGTAACCCTGACAGTAAAACCGCATTTTGAGTGTGAAAATTGCTTTCAACCCCGAGGGGACCTGGATTTTGGTCCCCACGGTGCAGAAATTCCCACCAGGATAGTAAAAGTCAGATTTTGGTCCCCACCAGGATAGTACGAACCCGTACACACATACACACACACACACACACACACACACACACACACACACACACACACACACACACACACACAGACACACACCCTCTCCTTGTCTCACACACACACACACACGCGCACACACACACACACACACACACACACAGACACACACCCTCTCTGTGTCTCACACACACACACACACACACACACACACTCTCTGTGTCTCACACACACACACACACACACCCTCTCCTTGTCTCTCACACACACACACACATTCTCTGTGTCTCACACACACACACACACATCCTCTCTGTATCACACACACACACACACACACCCTCTCTGTATCACACACACACACACACACACACACACACACCCTTTCTGTGTCTCTCTCTCACACACACACACACACACACACACCCTTTCTGTGTCTCACACACACACACACACACACACATACACCCTCTCTGTGTCTCACACACACACACACACACACAGACACACAAACATACACCCTCTCTGTCTCTCTCACACACACACAGACACACAAACATACACACACACACACATACACCTTCTCTGTGTCTCACACACACACACACACACAGACACACACACATTCACCCTCTCTGTGTCTCTCACACACACACACAAACATACACACACACACACATTCACCCTCTCTGTGTCTCTCACACACACACAGACACACACACATACACCCTCTCTGTGTCTCACACACACACACACACACACACACAGACACACACACATACACCCTCTCTGTGTCTCACACACACACACACACACACACACACACCCTCTCTGTGTCTCACACACACACACACACACACACACACACCCTCTCTGTGTCTCACACACACACACACACACACACACACACCCTCTCTGTGTGTCTCACACACACACACACACACACACACACACACACACACACACACACACACACACACACACAGACACACATACACCCTCTCTGTGTCTCACACACACACAGACACACATACACCCTCTCTGTGTCTCTCACACACACAGACACACACACGCTGACGCCAGTCTCTCCGGTGAGGGCAGAGTCAAGTGTTCAGTTGATGTTTTTCTCTCTTCATGAATATTAATGTACTGCTCTCCATCAAAACACAACCGCTTCTCATTTACACAGAGACCAGCGCACAATCTCACACGTACATACACAATGAAATGTATGTGCGACTGCAGGAAACCATACGAATGCACACACACAACAAATGCGTGAACCTTAGCTTTAGATAGATTTAGCAGTGTGAAAGTGAACAATTTTACTTGTGCGCACACACACAGACACACAAACAAAGTGTGGGGTTAGCGAGAGTATGGGGTAAACTGTAAATATGGGATATATGGCTATATGGAAATATGTGTGATATTGACATGTAATAAACAATAAAATAAAATAAACCCAGGGGCAACACAAAGTCGTGGAAAAGCAATCTGAAAGAAAGATTATTTATTACAGGTGGAAGGGAGGTAAACTGGTGCAAGTCTGAGGAGTGCTGCAGTAGATTTGTAGTCAATTAAGGTGGATTTACTCGGCCCATGATGAGATCCTCACTGACGCTGTGTTTTCATATTGGACCAGGGGTACAGGTAAGCCCTGATGCTTTCTTCCTTTCAATCTCCCAACCTTTTTTCTGTCTCCCTTATTTTCTCAGCTATGATGTGTACAAGAGGCTGGGCTGTGCGACCACCAGTCGAGTAGTAAGAGCCACCTTTAATAAAGACTGAACTTCTTCCACTGCTTACCAAAAGGAGCTGTACAAACAGTATACAGCACACTGATGTGCACAGAGTATTTATTTATCATTTAAAGTCAGACAAGTCATTGCAATTAAAAAGTTTAATACTGAAACTGTAGTGAACTATATGCTGCTGAGTTGCAAAGAAAATATGGCACCGTCATATCTCCTGATTATATTTTCTGACTTTATTCTGATGCAGTCTCAGTATTTCTTACTGAGTATTTCTTCTACATATATTTGAAGGTAATTATTTCTGTGGCAGTTACAGAATAAAATCTAATGATGAAAGTGAAAAAGCTTTATGGCATAACACAGAACAGGAATATATGCTTTGAATGGTCTCAACTTTACAGCTATAAATGAAAAAGGTTTTTTTTTTCTGCTGTAGAGCAGGTACCTTCTGAGATAAAAGAAGCACATTTAAATCCACCCCCATACCGCTCAACCAGTTCTCTTAGAAAATACACGAACATGAGCTGGATTTGGGAAACCTGCGTCGACCTGCCAAAGTGATAAGCACACTTTGATTTCTTTTTACTGGTTCCTGATATGAGTAAATATAAACAGAGATGACCAAACCCCCACAAATGAAAATTAAGAGAATAGAGTAGGGTGTATGTTTGACTGTGGGTCATTAGCTGTCACAGGCAGACACTGTGGTCACACAAAGTTATTTGTCCCATACGGCAAAAATCTTGTCCTCAAAGCAGTCAGCTATTACAAAGAAAAAACCCTAAAAATGTGTGTGTGTGTGTGTGTGTGTGTGTGTGTGTGTGTGTGTGATGTTAAGTCATTCAGTGTCTTTTTTTGTTTTTTGTCTTATAAAAAACAAAAAAAGACACTGAATGTCTTTCAGTGGGGGTTGGGAAGCTTATCTTGTCACCGGAAAGTTGCCGGTTCGATCGAGCTCTCTCTGTCCTGGTCGTTGTGTCCTTAGGCAAGACACTTCACCTACCGCCTACTGGTGTTGGCCAGAGGGCCGATGGCGCGATATGGCAGCCTCGCTTCTGTCAGTCTGCCCCAGGGCAGCTGTGGCTACAACTGTAGCTGCCTCCACCAGTGTGTGAATGTGAGAGTGAATGAATAGTGGAACTGTAAAGCGCTTTGAGGGCCTAGAAAAGCGCTATATCAATGCAATCCATTATTATTATAAGTTTTGTGTTGTCACTTTTATCATTTCTGAGGACTTCCTGTTCTTACCACATCAACATAAAACAGTCTTATGGCAAGCCATGATGCAATTTGATTGGTTAGATACATACTTGCAGGATGAGTGACTTTTTAAATCATCAAACTTCATTTTTTTTTTCATTTCTGCAGGTTGCTGCTTGGTGAAGTGCTTTTTGAAAAATTTGCATTTTCTTGGATAGCATTTTAGGTCTGGCTCCAAAAGTGAGTCAGTCCTCACATACTTCTGGCAATGGCCAGAATGCCAAAACCAAGACTTCAAAAATAATATTCTGCAAGACAGTGGATGACATCCAATAACTGCATCCATCAATCTTACTCTAGCAAAACAGTTGGTGTTGAAGGTGTGGTAGTATCTCTCTTCCTATTAAAGTTTGGCTTGTTTTGTGTTCATCTATTACTTTTTCAGCATAATGTGTGCATTCATATCCAAAAAGAATATAAAAGGTTGTTATTTTGTAGCGTAATTAAAATTAAAACAGCAGCCATACATTGTGCAAGCGCATTCTTTTTGCAACATACAACAATGTAGAGAAAATGGTGTAAAGTAGATATAAAAAACCTCAAGACAAAAATAATAATAAACTTTTTCTAGCACCTTCCTAACCAAAGTTACAGGGTACGTCACAGAAACAGCTGTCTCTGCAGTATTTTATTTAAAATGTCCAGAAGAATGTTGGATCAGATAATGTGGGGAGGCATGTGTAGTTCAGTAGATTAATATAGATTCAAATACATGTAGATAAAACATGGATAAAACATGGGCAATGAACTGCTGAGTACACAAAAGTTGCAACTATGTAACAATTCACAAACTTCTATCTGAGCTCTAACTATTCATTGGTGCTAACCCTAATGCTAACCTTATGCTACCTGAATATGTAATCTTTCCACATGTTAAAAATTCTTATTCAGACTCTTGGTAATCAGAGGACATAGAAAATAATCTTTTTAACTGAGAAGCATCAGAAACTGACAGTAAAGGTTTATGGTTAGAGTTTGGGGTTAAGGCTGACACCTCAGACCTCAGAGGGTTGATTCTAAACTGTGTGCTGTGTATCTGCAAAGTAGCTCAACCACTGTGGTTGTCTAAGGAGATTTAAACCCAGTGGGAGTTTCCCCCCAAAGAGGGACAAAAGGACCCCCTGATGATCCTCTACCTAATCACATGAGCCAAGGTGTGAAAACGGGTGTGGGTCACAATCAGCCAGGGTTTTGGGTGAGCTCATTGTGAAACCTGGCCCCACCCTATCATGTGATTTCCTGAGGTCAGATGGCCCAGGATGTGAGTGGGCATTAAGGCGTCTGGGGAGGGATCTCAAAACTGGATTATAGATGGCAGACAGTTGGTGTCGTAAACCACCGCCTCTGTTCAAATCTGGGACTCTCCACCATTTGACCCTTAGAACTGAAGAAGCTTCTCGGATGAGAGGTGAAATGTCTTCAAGCAACTTAAAGAAGTCCAGACGCTTTTCTTTGCAAACTCCTTAGACTACGATGACCTGGATGACTGAGAACCTTCACAGACAACCACTGTGGTTGAACTACTAAAATGTTCCAACTGTAACCCTACCTTCATCAGCTGCCACTTGATACTAGCTTAAAATGTGTGGACAGGACATGCAGTAACATACAGGGTGCTACATACAGTGTGACACATTATGTACTGCAGCTTGTTAAACAATATACAACTTCCACTTCAAATATAATTCGGTATTTTAGATATCTCTGTAAACAACAACGTAATCATTACTAGAGAACACGATGAACAAATTCCCATGCTTCCAGAGGTGATGATGAAATAGGATATATGAACACTTTAGCACTCCACTCCACTTTGGCCCAAACAGTGAGTGCCAGATCGCTCCACAGAGATTGGTGTGTGTTGTTATTCAAACTAAATGACTGAGCCGATAGTCAAAAAAGACTATATGCTGAGTGTGGGTTTCAAGATAAATGGATAAAGTCATCCAAGATCATGCTGTAATTTGACGCATAACCTGAAGGAGCAATGGCAAGACATGTCATCAAGGGATGACAGGGGATTTGAATAATTACACTTACTGCTGAGTGCAGCTTTAGCTAAATCCCACAGCAAGAATTGCCAAGTTAAAACCAAAAAGTCGTACGAAAGCTCTATTAGCGTGACATACAAGTCTTATTCTTACAGATGGCCTGCATCATGTTGGCACAAGGACTGAGTGACAGTGCATATACTGAACACCCACTGCTGAGTCTGGAAAGGCATTCGGGTCTCTGTAGTAATCTGATACAAAGCCTGCACTGCTGAACATACTATCCTGCAGTATAGACAAAATGTTCATGTATTGCTGAGTGTGGCTTCAGCACGTTAAGAGAAAGCAAATAAAAGACAAAAATTGCTGAATAGACAAATCTGTGCAGTTGCTCTGGGTTTGAAGATGACACAGTCCTCTGGTGTGATCTGATAAACAGACGGCTACGTAGCCTGCCAATGTCTACCTGACAAAGAGACAACTGATGCTCTGCCAATGGGACATGTTTAACACGCACACTCTATAGAAGACAAGAAGCAATCATAAACCGGGCAACTTGGAAACTCTAGAGCTGGAGGCCATCTGGAAAGACAACAGCATCGAGATATTTTAGCAGCACATTCATTATTGATATGACTCCAACAATCTTCAGTGTTAACCACGTTTATAGAAGCCGACATCTTTAAAATACATTTGGTATCAGTTGAAAAAAAGTACTTCTTTCCTGTTCATGGTAAAATCGAGAGCCTTTATTTTTAGATTAAGCACTTCGGCTGCCAAAATACAGACGTGCATGAAGGTCATATTGGACACAAAATACTAGTTACATGAATTATTTTTTGTTTCAGGTAATCCTGATTCGCGCTGGCACCTTATTAAAAACACAGAGTACCAGCTTAAGCATTCATTTGTAGGTACTCTGAACTGAAAAGGTGTAGTTAAATATATCAGACACACCCTGAAAGACAAACACGGGGCTATTTTGGTGAAGCAGTCATTCAGCATTTTGTGTGATTCATACAATGGAAATCAGATCTCTGTGACTAAGGCCTAGTGTTGAGAATGAAGCTGCTCTCTAACAGGGGCTCTGTAAGCTCCCTCTATAAGGCTGTGACTGGTAGCATTTATCAAATGGTACTAAATGAAGGATGGAACTAAACTGGGCTGACTCACTGCACTTGAATATGTATGAAGACTTGGTGTGCTACTGTCACCTGCAGTAGTTAAATAAGCTTTCCTTTAAAAGGTGAAGGTCTGACAAGATGTGCAGGACAAATGTTTGAGCTTCACTTTTTGCTGAGACTGCCATTGGAAGACAGGGGTCCTTCTCTAACTCCAATCCTGTCACATTTACCTTTGTCTTCTCTGTTCATTCAACATTGGGAACTGCCAAATATTTCCCATCTGCTGTAACTCTAACACAAAAACAGACAGTGCAGACGTAACCACCAGCACAGCTTAGCTGGGAAATGTGGTGAAATCTGTATTGCCTTGGTTTAATGCATGTAATGTTAAAATCACTCTAGGTTCTTTGCTAGCTTTGCGTTAGCATGCTGTCTGTGCAGATGCTTGCAAAGAGCCAAAGTTGGGTTAGTAGTATAATAGTGACTGTGTCTGTCCTGGAAGCATTTCCAACTTCACCGTTGGGCTCTTGTCCTTTTGTGCAATAAAAATCAAAGCAGTGTCCAGATCGCCGCTCCTTGTATTGCTGAACCCATTTTCTTCCTCCACACACAAACTGAAATCAGCTGATTGTAATGAAAGTGAAGAAAAAAGAAGGTTGCTTTGATGTTTTCTTCTTTCTATCCACCTGCCAACTCAAGAACCTTTGTAATGAAAGTACTGATGTAATTGTAACTGTAAAGTAATTACTGAATTCAGTAAAATAACATGTTACATTACTGTGTAACTGAAAAATGTAATGCGATTACAGTAACATGTTACTTTGTGGTGCATTATACCAACACTAAAAAAAACAATGCAATAGTTTGAACGCCTACTACGATGCTTCTACACTGTAAAAAATGGCAGTGAAATTGACATAAAAACCATGTAAAATCCCTACAGAAATGTCTGTGAAGGTTCTCAGTCATCCAGGTCATCGTAGTCAAAGGAGTTAGCAAAGAAAAGCGTCTGGACTTCTTAAAGTTGCTTGAAGACGTTTCACCTCTCATCCGAGAAGCTTCTTCAGTTCTAAGGTCAAAAGGCACAGAAAAGAAGATCAGACACCAGCGAGGGAGGATAAGAAAGACAGACGCAACAACGTTGTCATCCCCTATGTAGCCGGTGTATCAGAGAAACTCAGGAGAGTTTTCTCCAAGCACGACATCCCAGTGTACTTCAGACCCAGCAACACACTCAGACAGAAACTGGTTCACCCGAAAGACAAAACTCCAAAACACAGACTTAACAACGTGGTGTATGCTGTACAGTGCAGCGAGGAATGCCCAGACCTCTACATTGGAGAGACCAAACAGCCACTTCACAAGCGCATGGCACAACATAGAAGAGCCACCTCCACAGGACAAGACTCAGCAGTCCATCTGCATCTTAAGGTCAAAGGTCACTCTTTCGAGGATGCCAATGTTCACATTTTGGACAGAGAGGACAGATGGTTTGAAAGAGGAGTGAAAGAGGCCATCTATGTCCACTGTGAGCGACCATCTTTGAACAGAGGCGGTGGTTTACGACACCAACTGTCTGCCATCTATAATCCAGTTTTGAGTTCCCTCCCCAGACGCCTTAATGCCCACTCACATCCTGGGCCATCTGACCTCAGGAATTCACACGACAAGGTGGGGCCAGGTTTCACAATGAGCTCACCCGAAACCCTGGCTGATTAGGTCCCACACCCG
This sequence comes from Pelmatolapia mariae, assembly GCF_036321145.2. Lineage (NCBI taxonomy): Eukaryota > Metazoa > Chordata > Actinopteri > Cichliformes > Cichlidae > Pelmatolapia > Pelmatolapia mariae. Next base: position 64,279,253 of record NC_086233.1, on the reverse strand, counting down.
CTTTCACACCTTGGCTCATGTGATTAGAGGATCACCAGGGGGTCCTTTGTCCCTCTTTGGGGGGAAACTCCCACTGGGTTTAAATCTGGGACTCTCGGCCATTTGACCTTAGAACTGAAGAAGCTTCTCGGATGAGAGGTGAAACGTCTTCAAGCAACTTTAAGAAGTCCAGACGCTTTTCTTTGCTAACTCCTTTGACTCCCTACAGAAATGTATAATAAACCCCAAAACACAATTTTTCTGTTTCAATCACAGGGAATTTTTGTAAAGTATTAAACAGAATGTTTATGTTATATTTACAACATCAATGTGTGATTATAATCAAATTTATTTGTTAAAACTACAAATATTGGGAACAAAAACAGTGAAATACTTTAATACTCATAACAAAACAATTATGTTAATTTGACATGCAAATATTGTAAAAACTATAGTTTTGGTCAGTTGTTTTTAAAAATACACGAATTATATGTAAGTCACTTTGCAAGTTTATACTGTAGGCCTGTAACGGACCTGCTTTTAACATGATTCATGAAATTATGCAAATTCAGGTATAGGGCTAATAAAAATGTTTTCACAGAAAATGTCATTGTGAACCTGAGAGGTTACTTCTCTATTTTTATGCTATACAAAGATATACAATTACAATGACATTGTCGGTTTTTTAATCATTCAGGCTATTTGCAGCCTATTGTAGAGTAACCTATAAGAAATTATTATTATCGACAGCCTAAGTAACACTTCTGTTCAGTCATAATCCTTGTATTCTTTATGTTTCTTTTAATTGTAATGTGATACTTAGACTAGACTACTGTTTTTGGGTTAGGTTAGCAATGTATCATATCACAGGCTAAACAACCTAACAGTGCCTCCCATAGGATGTCTATGGTGCCTCCTCTCCACAGAGCTGTAGGCTACTGTAGCCTGCACTGAGTGCGCCTAATTTTGAATGTGCATCTGTAGCTCGTCTCTGATTGGATAATGACGTGAGGGCTGGAGGAGCTTTTACCAAGGACGTTTTTAGGACAAATCACAAATATACGATTTTAATTGTTTTTTTGAGGATCTGTGGTTGTTCATCTGAAAGTTTGCACGGTAAGTTTAACATCTAGGCTACTTTTTTTCGAGACCAAAACATCACTAGCACCAGTTGATATTTAGACTAATACTTGATAACTTAGCGCTAGCATGCTAGTTCAGCTGAAAAGCACGGGCAAACTTTTTAAATACTAAAAATGGTCACCTGCGTATTTTGTAAAAAGATATTGGTCACATTAAGAGGCTATGTACAGTGGTCCCTCATTTATGGCGGGAGTTACGTTCTAAAAATAACCCGCCATAGGTGAAATCCGAAGTAGCCAGCTTTATTTTTTACAATTATTATAGATGTTTTAAAGCTGTAAAACCCCTCACTACACACTTTATACATTTTTCTCAGACAAGCATGAACATTTTCACACTTTTCTCTCTTGTTTAAACTCTCTCAAAGTTCAAACCTTAGTAGAAAAATAAGTCCAGTATTATAGAATGGTTGTATGCATGTGTTTACAAAAAAGTAAGGAAAAAGTGTAGGAAGCATAAAGCATGTTCCCCAGATGGTATTGATGACATGTACAATCTCGCCCTCAGCCCCCAAATGACAGTACAGATTATTAAGAAAACACACATAAAACCATGTCATCTGCTAGTTCAGCCAGTGATACGCCAGAGAATGATAGTCAGTCTTATCTCAGAAACATGTGTCTCTTTTACCTTAAACTGCAAGGACAGCTGCTAATTCCTGCCTCTATTATACAGACTACTTGGATTTGAAGGGGAAAAGGTCTTCTGGACTACATGACCACAGTTGGTGTCAGCAAAAGCAAGATGTTCCTTCAGACTGATGCAAGGCTTCAGAGGATACGGGGACTGCAGAGTGGCTGCTCAGATGATGTGAAAGAGGTGGTCCTGCTTCTGCTCAGCTACTTTGAAGAGAAGGAGGAGTTCATGCTTTTCCATGTAGAAGATACATGTCTGGCAGATGAGGTGCAACTGGAGCAAGTGTCTCTGACACCCACTATTATTCTCTTTGGTAAGTCTGTTTCATAGCTCTCTCTCTTTTTTTAATTGCACTGTTTATAAAATGTCATGTACTGCAGTGCTTATTAATATAACCTGTTAAATAATTTGTTCACAGGACAGTCCTGCTATTCCTTAAGAAGATACATGCTGAGTCTTGATCGGAACCTCGTCAGCACAAACATATCCTCATTCATTTCTGCATTGTGCATCATGTTCGGGAGCTACTACAATTTTAACATCCATTATCTGAGCTGGCTTCCACTCTGGAGGTTCTTCAAAGGTGAGAAAATATGTCTTTCTTATTTCTCAGACCTGAGAATCTCTTGTTACAACAATTGTGATTAAGACTCTGGGATCTGGAGTCTGGCTCTGAGGTGGCTGGAATCCAGGTCTGGCTCTGACTCTTGGCTGGGTTTGGACCCGGATTAAGACTGTTTTTATAAAATAACAGTCTGAATCTGGGTCCAAGCCTGGCTAAGATTCGGGGCCAGACCAAGACTCAGCTGACATCTGACTACCTATAACCTTTGCGCTGGATTTTTAAAATGCAGAAGTGTGATTTATCACTGCAAAAGACACATGTTGTGAAGGATGCCAATACTTTTGACCATGCATTGTTCACTTCCCAAAGCATTTTGGTTATATTTTGTCTTGAATTTGGGGAAACCAATTGTTGTTGCAGTTTGGCCATGACTGTGTATGTGTACGTGTATGCTTGTACTTATTTTTTAACTGATCAATTAAAATGCTTAATATGCTCCTATATGATTTTATTCTACAGGTGTTTCTTCTCCATAAACCCAGAAAAAGGAACCAAAAAAGAGAACAAAAACTTGAAGCATCTTTCCAACAAGAACCCTCGAGTCCTCACCCTGATTCAGGATCTCTCTGACCACGAATGGCGTTAAGCCTGAATATTGACTCTCTTTGTGGACTGGTAGCTTTTACTTTGTTAAATCCACAATGTGTACTTTGAAACTTTTTCTGGTCAAGGGTCCGCCACCTGCTTGTTTCATGAGGATGTTCTTCCTTTGAAGGAATGTTCCACAGTTTTTTTTGTTTGTTTGTTTGTTTTTCTGCAGTGCTGTTACTGCAGTGTTTATAGGTTTGTTTCCCCACAGGTGGTTTCCTGATGTTTTGGTATGGTAACTACACACGTGTTTTCTATGACCAGGGCCACGGTTGTGGTGACGGGATGGTGATTACGGTAATTTTCACACAATATGTCATTTTTGTTTTAACAGGTTACTATGTAACTTTTTCTGGTAGAGGGTCTGCCACATGCTTGTTTCATGAAGATGGTTCTTGCTTTGCGGGAATGTTCCACAGTTTTATAGCATTTTGATTGAATTGTGTGACTGTTGTGTAAGTTGGAAAAAATGCATCCAATTGTTATCAATTGTTTTATTGATGATAGCTGCAAAATAAATTTCCCAAAAGTGATATTTTCCTCACTAGTCTTTTTTGAAGATGTATTTTTGCATGTTTAGGTGTAGGCACAGCAGTAAGACGTTTGCAGGTTTATGATTTAAACTTATACATTAAAACATAAAAATACAGCATAGTAATAGATTTTATCTATAATATACAGAGCAGCTCCATTTAAAATGCACAGTTTCACAGTTGTTTTACCAGTTCAAATTAGTTTTTTTGTTTGATATTTCCCTGTTAATTTTACAATTTATGGATCCACAATAAGCAATTATTACATGTAAAAAATACAGGAAATATTCTATGAATTGTTGTGTGAAATTAACTTCTTTTTTTGTAGATTTAACAGTTGTGAGTTTCATTCACTGTAAATCAGTTTACATATTTTGTATGTAAAGCTATCTATTGTATTTTTTTACAGAAAGTCCCTGGTAACCCCAGCTGCCAGCGTTTTCCTGTAAAAACAGCACTTTTTTTTTTTTTACAGTGTAAAGAAGTCTGGATCTTAAAGAAAAATAAATAAAAGTTTGTCCCAGTTTCCTCAAACAGCAAGCATGAGGTTGGATTAAGACATCGGAACCAGCTAATGCACGCTAGCAACTATTTCTAGAGCCAGATGTCGTGCCGTTCCCAAACAATAAGGACTATGCATGTAGAGTTATGATGAAACTAATCTATGTTGTTATTTCAGACACCGAATCATACAACAGGTAAAAACTGCAAGCAGGGTTTTTTTTTTACCCTTTTAAGTTACTAAAGGTGGCTGCACAAGGCTGTAGGGGAGCAGACAAAGTGCTGTCCACTCTGTGCTGGAAACAACAACATGACGTAATGGCTATAGAACAATAATGTGAAAAAAGAAGTTTAAGTGAGTGTCCTGGAGAAGGATGAACAAGGGATATTGTTAGAGTCAAATTGTTCAATGTTGTCATTGTGTTACTTAAATTTGTAAGTCTTGGTTCAAACTGTATGATCAAAGACATTCCTTTGTTTCTGACCCCCTCCCCAGCCTGTTGAATGGTGGGGGAGGCTGTAGTGTTTTATTATAGGCACATCCTATGTGAAGGTTCTGTTTTCTTGTTTAGTAAACTTCCTGCCTTTATGACCCTTTGGTGAGCAGGAGGTCACACAAATGCACCCCCAAACACAAACACACACACTCACGGGCACCTACACACACACACACATTCTTGCACATGCATACACACACATACAAGGGCCCGACACACCACAGGGGGTGTTACAATGGGTGGTGCCTGTGTAAACTGTACAAATCAAAATCAAATCAAATCACTTTTATTGTCACATCACATGTGCAGGTACACTGGTACAGTACATGTGAGTGAAATTCTTGTGTGCGAGCTTCACAAGCAACAGAGTTGTGCAAAATACAATAATGTAAAACAAGCAAAATATAAAAATGGCTAATCTAAAAAGTAATAAATATATGTACAATATGTAAAGGTATATACATTACTGAATGTGTATACTAAATATGTTTTTCTACGTGTGTGTGTTTGAGTGTGTATATAGTATGTATATACATGTTTTACAAATGAAATAAAGTAAACAATAAAATAAGATATATAAAATATACAGAGGTTGGTATGTGCAAAACAGTGGTATTTATATACAGTATGGAGTGCATAATGTTGAAGTTCCAGTAGTGAGGGTGAGGTGTCTATGAAGTGTTCAGCAGTCTGATGGCCTGATGGAAAAAGCTGTCTCTCAGTCTGCTGGTACGGGACCGGATGCTGCAGAACCTCCTTCCTGATGGAAGTAGTCTGAACAGTTTATGGCTGGGGTGACTGGAGTCCTTGATGATCCTCCCCGCTTTCCTCAGGCACCGCTTCCTGTAGATGTCTTGGAGGGAGGGAAGCTCACCTCCAATTATCCTTTCAGCACACCGCACTACTCTCTGGAGAGCTTTGCGGTTGTGAGCGGTGCTGTTGCCGTACCAGGTGGTGATGCATCCAGTGAGGATGCTCTCAATGGCACAGCGATAGAAGGTCCTGAGGATGCGGGGGCTCATGCCGAATCTCTTCAGTCTCCTGAGAAAGAAGAGGCGCTGCTGCGCCTTCTTCACTGTTTTGTTTATGTGTACTGACCACGTAAGATCCTCAGCCAGATGTACACCAAGGAAGCGGAAGCTGCTCACTCTCTCCACAGCAGCGCCGTTGATGGTGATGGGGGTGTGTACTCCTCTGCACCTCCGGAAGTCCACTATCAACTCCTTTGTCTTTGCGACGTTGAGGGTGAGATGGTTGTCTTGACACCAGTGGGTCAGGGCGCTGACCTCCTCCCTGTAGGCCGTCTCATCACCGTTGGTAATAAGACCCACCACTGTAGTGTCGTCCGCAAACTTCACAATGATGTTGGAGTTTCTAGTGGCCGTGCAGTCGTAGGTGTAGAGTGAGTACAGGAGAGGGCTCAGTACACACCCCTGTGGAGCACCAGTGTTCAGTGTGATGGGGGATGAGGTGGTGCTGCCCAGTCTGACCACTTGGCGTCTGTCAGACAGGAAGTTAAGGATCCAGCTGCCGAGGGAGCTGCTCAGTCCTAGATCCTGCAGTTTCCTGTCCAGCTTCGAGGGAACGATGGTGTTGAATGCTGAGCTGTAATCTACAAACAGCATTCTCACATACGTGTCTCTCTTCTCCAGGTGTGACAGGGCAGCATGGAGTGTCAGGGCTATGGCATCATCAGTGGACCTGTTGTGGCGGTATGCGAACTGTAGAGGGTCCAGTGAGTCGGGTAGTGCAGAGCAGATGAAGTCCCTGACCAGCTTCTCGAAGCATTTGCTCACGATGGGGGTCAGGGCTACGGGTCGCCAGTCGTTCAATGAGGAGATGGTGGAGGATTTGGGTACAGGGACGATGGTGGCCATTTTGAAGCAGGCTGGGACTACAGACAGAGAGAGGGAAAGGTTGAAGATGTGTGTAAACACTCCAGCCAGCTGAGCCGCGCATGACTTGAGGACGCGGCCGGGAATCCCGTCCGGACCAGTAGCTTTGCGTGCGTTCACCCTCCTGAAGCACTTCCGCACATCCTCCTCAGACACAGTGTGCGCACTGACGTCATCCGCGGTGCGCACACTGTCCGGTCTCGTGGTGTTCGCTGTGTCGAATCTAGCGTAGAATACGTTTAGATCCTCACACAGAGAGGCCGTGGTCTGCGGTGTGCTGGTTTTCCCTCTAAAGTCTGTGATCGAGTACACAGTACAGTATTGAATAAAAAGGCTGCAAGGAAGGCTGTTTATTTGAAGTTGGCTAGGAAACAGGTGAGGAGCTCCAAGAGCCTGGTTCCGACCAGCCTTCCTTGCTAGCAGGTAAAATCGATCGATTGCTGTTCGTCTTGCTTCGTTAACGGGAATAAGTCTCTAAACCAGCGGGGCCTGTGGAAGCGCAGACCCAACAGATATATATTCTGACAAAAATTTATTTAGAAGGAGATACAGTGACACATTTAACACACTGTTTTATTACTCATGAATTGCACTTTAGGCAGCAGATTGTATACACTTATGACACACCCACCAAAAAGAAAAGTATATTTTAAGGCCTGCTACAAACCAATGCACATGACTATACACTGTTTTAATCCAGGGACTGTAGTAGAAATGCTGCACATCAGTTATAACGTGCCCTGGTGTGTTGACTGGGAAAACTGTGACTTGGTATTATAATGACTGAAGATTCATGGTGGGTTAAATGAAAAACAAATATGGTGACACATTATGTTTAATCTTGTAAAAAAGTAAAGTAAAATAAACGTATTTAGTATTTTTCATGGTATAGCTGTAGTGTTGAATTAGCTCAATCAGCACAAGCACACATCAAGAATACATATTCACTCTAATAGTACTACAGTATTCATTTTTTTTCCTCCTATAAATAATGACATTCACACCGTGTGTCTCTGTGTATCCCCCATTTATCCAGTGAACTAAACACTTAGCTGGCCAGTCTACAAAGCAGTCAGTCTCAATGTACTCCTGCTTTACCTCTGAGGATTTGCAGAGGAGGTCTCAATACATCTGTCCATATCCATTTATCCATCTGTCCATCTGTCCATCTGTCCCAGCGCATGTGCCTCAGTAACCTTACATCCCCTGTGTCCAATCAGCTCATCCAGCTCAGTCAAGACAGTTGAAGCAGCAGGTGCCAGATGCCTAACTATAATTGGCCAGTCAGGTTATTTATAAATACTATACATTGTTAGTCTTGGGCATGAACCTTTCCTCACTCCACCCATGTATCTTTGGTGATCATACATTATAGTTCCACATACAGTATATTTGTCTCTGCTTGTAGTTTATGTACCTTGATGGTGATGTATTAGTGATCTGTGTTGGATGTAAACTTTAGTAACTGTGATGCTATAATCACATTACAGTTTTCAGTAACACCAGAATGTAACACATAAGCGAACTAATTTCAGTACAGTTATAATTATGTAATTACTTGCATTACAAAGGTTTCTCAGTTTTTTGCACACCGGGTGGGTACAAAGAATAAAATCATCAAACAAACATTTTTTTTTACTTCCTGAGGAGTTTCACTACAGTTAGCTAATTTCAGTTCATATGCAGGAAGAGGTAAATGGTGGAACGGCAATATGGACATTACTTTTACCTTTACTGCACACTGTAAAACCCAATACGTTGATTTAACTCAAAACTTTTGGTGAAACTGATTACATAAAACATTTTAAGTAACTAAAACTTAAAAATAAAAGTTAAATAAACACTTTATTAATTAGCTTTAAATAAATATTTTTAATTAGCATTGATAAATGTTTTTATGTTATATCCACATTTATGATTTAGTACTCTCTACTTGGTATTTTGAGTTTCAAGTACAAATCTAGCTCAAGCAACTTTTTGGAATTAATATTTAGTTTTAAAATGTTAACCATTTTAAGCTAATAGGACTCAAAAATTTTAAGTACATACAAACTCTTGTAATATCCAAATCAACTATTTTAAATTTGATATAAAAAGAAAAATGTGCTCAAAATAAGCAATTACACTTGTAAAAGCATAAGACAGAAAATATAAATTCAAGTTACAAATTTATTGAGTAACTTTAGCTTTTCTGACAAAATGTCTTAACATTTGCATCATTTGAGAGAACAAAAAACAGATGTGTAGCAAGGGGATAGCGCTGAGATGCTCTTTCACAATGACAAATTGTGGACAATAATGAATGCAAAATTACATTTCCTTGCATGTATGTTCATAAATTTTTTTTTAAATAGCTGGCAAGCCCAAAGACATAAATCCAACCCATTTTATAGGGAATAATTTCAGAAATGTCCAGTTTAGACACAAGGTTACAATATTAGAAATAAAGAATTTCACATGTTTTAACAGTATTCAGATTTGATTAACACATGGGCAATGTTCCCTCTGTGTGTTCGCTCAGACACATGAAAAATTAAACTCCCTGAGCGGTCCCTTGGACCACTGTGAGCAACAGCAGACGTGTGCACTGTGGTCACGCCAGCATCGAATCCATCCAAGTTACATGGTTTATTAAAATAATCAGATTACAGCATTTACATTTATGTTAGACTACTTTTAATTAACTGCTTTAGCCCACTTACAATGAAATTTAAAAATAAAATCTTGTTCATGACCTGTGTAGTATGTTAACACTATTGGAAGGAAAAATAACTTGAACTCCAATTTTGAAAACAAAACTTTCTTTTTTTTTCTATAAAGCTCTGACTTGTATTATGAGTGTGAGTCTGTGGTCTGGGAGAGAGTCCTGTAACTCTCTGTCTGCAAAATACAGTAAATAATGACCAATGTTGGGCAATTAAATATATAGTTACTTCTTCAAAAAAGTAACTGAGTTATGCAAACAAAAAAGTTTTTTCAAGGTTCAAGGTTCTTTATTTGTCACATGCATAGTTATACAAGTATAACACACAGTGAAATGTATCCTGACACGCTCCTCAACATGTGCAAAAAGAGGGGGGGGGGGGGGGGGGGGTAGAGGAATAACATTATAAATATATATATATAGTATATACATTGGGTGAATGTGCAGTAGTAGCAGCAAGCAGGTGAATTCTGTACATTAATATGAATAGACATCTGACTATTTTACAGAATGGACAATATAAACATATTTAAAGTTAAAGGAATTGAGTGTCTGGAGGAGAGTTTCAGTCAATTATAGATGATGTGAGAGGGCGGGTGTGTGTGTGTGTGTGTGTGGGGGGGGGGTTGGTTTAGGGCCCGGATGGCTTGAGGATAGAAGCTCCTCTTGAGTCTCTCTGTCCTTGCCCGGATGATGCGGAACCTTCTACCAGATTGTAGAAGTTGCAACAGTTTGTTGCCAGGATGGGACGGGTCCTTCAGTATCTGCGTTGCTCTAGTCCGGCATCTCCTGGTGTAGGTGTCCTGAAGCGGGGGGAGAGCAATCCTGCAGCAGCGTTCCGCTGTACGGATCACTCTCTGGAGAGCTTTTTGGTCCTTCACACAGCTGTTTCCAAACCACGATGTCATGTTCTGTGTGATGATGCTCTCCACAGCGCCTGTATAGAAGATCCTGAGGATCTTTGGAGAGACCCTGAACTTCCTCAGTTGTCGTAGGTGGTACAGGCGCTGCCTAGCCTTTTTGGTCTGGGCCTGAATGTGGGCAGCCCATGTCAGGTCTGAGGAGATGTGGACGCCAAGATACTTAAAGGACTGCACCCTCTCTACTGGAGCTCCATTAATGATAATGGGCTTGTAGTCTCTGTGCTGACTCCTTCTGAAGTCCACCACCAGCTCCTTGGTCTTGCCGACGTTCAGCTGGAGGTGGTTGTCCTGGCACCATGATGCCAGATTCTTCACTTCGTCCATGTAGGCCGCCTCATCGCTGTTGGAGATGGCACCCAACACCGCTGTGTCGTCAGCAAACTTCACAATGGTGTTGGAGCCGTGGGTGGCCACACAGTCTGAAGTGTAGAGGGAGTAGAGCAGTGGCGAGAGGACACACCCCTGTGGTGCTCCTGTGTTGATGGTGATGCTGTCGGAGACACACCTACCCACCCTCACCACCTGAGTTCTGCCAGTGAGGAAGTCCAACACCCACGCACACAGACGGCTGTTGAGTCCCAGATCCCTCAGCTTTGTGAACAGTCTGCAGGGCACTATTGTGTTAAACGCTGAACTGTAATCAACAAACAGCATTCTCACATAGTTACCCTGTTTCTTGTCCACGTGGCTGAGGGTGGTGTGCAGGACGTGGGCGATGGCGTCCTCAGTGGATCTGTTGGGTCGGTAGGCGAACTGGAGCGGATCTGTGGTGTCTGGGATGGAGGAGGAGATGATGTTCTTCAGCAGCCTCTCAAACACCTTCATTACTACTGAGGTCAGCGCAACTGGCCGGTAATCGTTCAGGGATGAGGGTTTGCTGTTCTTGGGCACCGGGATGATGGTGGATCTTTTGAAGCATGTGGGGACCACAGACTTCGCCAGGGACTCGTTGAAGATGTAAGTGAACACACCTGCTAGCTGGTCAGCACAGCAGCGCAGCAGACGGCCGGTGATGCCGTCTGGCCCCGCCGCTTTCCTTGTGTTCACTCTCCTCAATGCCGCTCGGACGTCATGCTCCGCGATGCTGGTCACCGGTCTCTCGCTGATGACGTCACTGTCCTCGGTAGTCAGGCGGTAGATGGCATTAGCCGCCTGGCTAACCTCGAAACGGGCGTAGAACTGGTTCAGCTCATTGGTGAATGCAGAGTCGGCATTGATCGGCGCAGTGTCCCTGGGTTTGTAGTCCGTAATGGTGCGTAGTCTGTGCCACATACTCCGTGTGTCGCCCTGGAGGAAGCGGGACTCCACACGCTCCCGGTACCGGCGTTTAGCATCTCTCACCGCGCGCCGCACGCCGTATGAGGCCGCTTTGTAGGCGCTCATATCGCCAGTGGCGAGACCCGCGTTGTAGGTGGCGGTCCCGATCTGTCCATCCACGGTTTCTGGTTTGGGAATGTGGTGACTCTCGCAGTGGGGATAATCTCCTCCGCTAGCATATTGACGAAGCATACTGCTACTTCCGTAAACTCGTTGATGTCGACTGCGCATGCTCTGAACATGTCCCAGTCGACGTCGTCGAGTGCGTCCTGTAGCGTAGCTTCTGATTGGGCAGACCACCGTTTCACCTCCCTCGTGGTTACTTCTTCCCTCCGTATGTTTTGTTTATACTGGGGAATGAGGAAGATGGCGTTGTGGTCAGACTTCCCAAAAGCCGGATGTGAGACAGCTTTGTAGCCCTGCTTGTATGGCGTGTAGCAGTGATCCAAAATTCGATCCCCCCTCGTTGGACACGAGACATGCTGGTAAAAGTTTGGCATGACTTGTCTGAGGTTCGCTTTATTAAAGTCTCCTGCTACAATGAGGGCTGCGCCCGGATCCTTGTTTTGAAGCGAACTCAGCACGTCATGTAGTTCGGACAAAGCCATACCTGTGTCCGCTTGGGGTGGGATGTAGACCACCGTGGCGATGACCGAGGTGAACTCACGGGGCAGATAGAAAGGGCGGCACTTAATGCTCAGGAATTCCAGATGTGGCGAGCAGCTGCTGGAAAGAGTAGAAATGCTCCTGGCATCACACCACTTTCTGTTTACCATGAAGCACACTCCTCCACCTTTGGTTTTGTTCGACTCTGCCGTTCTGTCCGCGCGGAGCACAAAGAATGAATCCGACGGAGTTACGGCCTGGTCCGGCACGGTGGGGGTCAGCCATGTCTCCGTGAAGCACAGAATGTTGCAGTCCCTCATGTCACGTTGGAAGGTGACTCTTGCTCTTAGGTCATCGAGCTTGTTCTCCATGGATTGTACGTTGGCCAGTAGGATACTGGGCAGTGGTGCGCAATGTGCCTGCTGTCTCAGTCTGTTCCTAATGCCAGCGCGTTTCCCCCGGCGCTTCTTTGTTCTACGCCTCGGATGAGCGGCCCGTCCTTTGTTGTTCTCCGCGCCGCGTAGAATCTCTGGCGGCCAGGATGGGTCAGGTTTAAAGGTGTCCAAGATTAGATGTGCAACCTTGTCACCGATGTTTACAAGTGATCTGCCGTCGTATACTGTAAGACTAGAGGATTTTGGAATGTAAACCAGTGCAAAAAATAAGTAAAAAACAAGAAAAGTGGATAGTCGGAGCGGAGCGGTCAGGAAGGCGTCTGGACGTGGCCGCGCCATCTTTTGCAGCTGTTTACCTAAAAATGCAGCCAAGGTGTTTTTTTAAATAAACATTTCAAACTATTTACAGAACAATCAGCTGTTCTGCATCGAATCTGATGCCACACAAATTATTTGTGCCACTCCAAAAAATAATTTCTGTCCACTATGAGATAAAGGAGAACAACAGCCTGATACCTGCAGGCCTGACAACAGGAGATGTATCACTCCTGTAACACCTGTAACATTCAGCAGTCGCCTCATTGTTCTGACACACAACAAAATTATTGACTACACTACACACTAACTACACAAGACAACACACTGACTGACTCCAAACACACTAAATGTTGCAAATTTCTCACATCTCAAAACACCGCTGTCACTCCTAAAACTTCCCCCTTCCTAAACAACTAAATGCCATGTTGCCATATCATTTTTTGATTGGTCCACATGGTACATTTTTCCACCAATAGGAAAGGGTGGAGGGGGGCTGTTTTTGCTCACAGGCGGAGAGCGCTTTCGAGTGTTTTCCTTATAAAACGCCGTTTTCACCGTTTCTTCCCGCAGTAAATATAAACAACGATAGTATTCAGGAAGAAAACCAAACATTGCAGATATTTTTATCATAACTCTGGTTTTACGTGGCCTATCAACACAATTTAAAAACTGGTATAAAGTCCACACTTTTCCCGTCAGTTGTTCCGTCTGTCCTGCTCACATCTCCAATGGTTGTACACGTTGTCATTAACGTGGCTTCACTCCACATCAGCCACGCCGCTTTGCTAGCTAAAACACCGGTGTCGGCACATAAGGACGCTGTCATAGCCTGTCAACCACGTTGATTAGCTGCGTATATACGAGTTTGAATCGCATCATTGGCTGGACTATGGGATAAGGTGGCATCGTTCTAATCCCATACAGGAGCAGCCAGTCACTTACTGACTAACACTGCAAAACAGAATTGTTAAAGTTTTAATTTTAATTTCAATTCAGGTTAGATTTTTTTTTCTGTGCGCAGAGACCGTGCCAGCAGTGCGCAATTGCGCACGCGCGCAGCTTAGAGGGAACATTGCACATGGGTATGGCATTTTTATTAAAAAACAAACAAACAAACAAAGGGAAAAGAAAATTCTGCATTATTAGGTGGGAAAACTGAATGAAAGTAAATTACAGTGCAGCTAATACACTGAAATATAACTGGTAACCTTTTTAATAATTTGCAAAAACAGCAAAAGGTTACTGCTGAAACCAATTTGCACATTTGTAGAGTGCAATCATGCTCTCAATAACAAAGCAATAAAACTTTAAATAGAAAAATACTTCTTTAGAACCATATAAAACAAAGTGTTATAAACCTCCTTAGTGCCTTATGTCAGTTATGAGTAGTTCAGAAGGAATTTAAGTGACATTCAAGATCCCACCTAGAAGCGAGAAATGTAGTGAAATTGTCCTTAATTTTCTGTATGGATTTACAGTTATCTGACTAAAAAACACAATCATAATCAGCTAAAACACAAGTGTTGATGGGGAAAAAATCACCTTCCCCTTTTACTTTGGATGTGGCTTTTAGATAATCAAGTATGAAACAGAGTCGGCAAAGATTTTCTTTATTCTATTCTCTTTTTTTAAAAGTTATCCAGGCTTGGAAACATGATAAACTGAATTACTTGCTTTAACAGGCACTTGAGGGCTGTGTAGGAACCCTGGACATTATTCTGCTGCCAAAAGATCATTTTTAAGACTGAGCACTTTGGGCTTCAACTTCCCATCCTCCAGACCTAGGGCTGGGCGATATGGCCTAAAATCCATATCACGGTATAATTTGAAGCATGTGCGGTAACGATATATATCGCGATATATTCTTTTCTTCTGTATAACGTATTTTACACACTATAAGGTGCACTTAAAATCCTTTATTTTCTCAAAAATCGACAGTGTGCCTTATGTATGAATTCTGGTTGTGCTTACTGACCTCGAACCGATTTTATGTGGTACACGGCGCTCAGAAATCTGTCAAAAAATGTTTTAGTACGACTTTGGTAAGCTACAAAGCCGCACCGCTTGATGGATTGTCGGAGCACTACGGCACCCGTAGTCAGGAGCCTCGCGGAGTAATCTGGGTCCAAAACTGCGTCCGCTTCAGGTCCCAAAGTCAAACGAACACTGCGGCATCACCAAGAGTTAAAAACTCTCTAAATTCTTTCATCTTTAATAAAATGATCAGCGTTGCTGCTTTACCAGGTGTAACAATTAAGTGTAACATCCAGGCATCCATGAAAACAGAATTTATTACATTCAACGGATTTAGAAGTTAGCAGGAAGTTAGCTCGCTAGCTTCCATCTAAACATGATATAGCATGTTCTGACTGAGAGATTTCAGAAAAAATTCAAACGTACAGCTCTGCTATCACTTCCAACATAAATGAAGACAGAAAACTAAACAGCAGTGACGTTTGTAGGGTTACTGAAGTTGGGCTAGCTGGTATATAATGATGTGCTACGTGATCGCTAGCAAAACAGCTACGTTAGCATAACATTAGCACAGTGAAGCTGCAGGATGAACGCTAACTTTTTTCCACTCGATAAAAGTTAACGTGAGGGTTTCTGGTGGTTAGGGACAAATGCAATTGCATGGCAGGATGCTGTAAACGGACCAAACTTCAGTCAGGAGAACAACTGAGATAATCCATCCACAATATGAGGTTAGTCATTAATATACTGCAACAACATGGGAATAGAGCAGCTGCGAGAGAATTCAGCATTAATGAATCGATGGTACGGAAGTGGAGGAAGCGCAGTTTTTGGCTTTCCTCATATTCCAAAAGTGCTTCGTCTCTTTGCTATTACTGTCGCCCGGCATAATTTGCAGATGATGTTGTTTGCAGCCACTGCAATGCTTTCGACCAAAACAGGCGCAGCTTGATGACACCATCAACATGCGCTATCGCGGTAGAGCGGTATAGTCAAAATCTCTACCGTTGGCCAAATTTATATCGTTTCTACCATATACCGTTTATACCGCCCACCCCTATCCAGACCCATCAAAACTTTCTGAATAAAGTCAAAAATGGTGACCAAACATTTTGGGTGGCTTAGATGCAGGGCGTAAGTCAGTCCAAATATTACTAGAAATGCATCAGCCAGGATGGGGAAATCAATGATCATGTTACCCTCGACCAAAACTGCAATCTTCTCAGGGCAGAAGAAAGTTGCATCACTGGAATTGGCTCCAAGTGGCACTTCACTAATATCTGGTTCATCAGAATGCATCATCTACAGAAAAAAAATTTTTTTTTACATGTTAGTGCATTCCTGTTTCTCTTAGTTTCATCTATACAAGTCACATTTCTGGATTATTACTAGCTCAGAAATCAATTGTTTGAACAACAAAAAGCCACAATACACCAAAGATTTGAGAAAAAAAAAACCTGACAAAACCAGTACTCATAAAGCAAAGTCATACTTGTTCGTAGAAATAACTACAGAAAGTCAATAGGAGTTCTATATTTTTTAAATTTGTACAGTGATGTATGGTTGGGCTAGGAACATTATAGAAGGTCTACACACATTAAAAATATGTAGTGTTTCCCATTATGTGACATGGACACTGTTGTAGACAGCGTCCAATTCCGGTCGAATTGACGCACGCACGCACTGCTTCTCGAGCTCGAGCTAGTTTTGAACTAGTTTTTTTTCATAGTTTTCGGTGCTTTTGATTGCTGTTGATTTCGGACCAGAACCAGTGAGTAGCACATGAGTACAAACCTCGGTGAACATTGCTTAATTTAAATCATCGCTCCTGGAATATTTTAGACGAAGTACGCTAGTGTCAAACTAGCTAGCGGGTCGTCACGGCAACGCTAAAAGAGCGTCTCTCAGCATGGGCCCGAAAAAAGTTCTGTCAGCCGAGGAAGGCGACGATATTAAGAAGTCGCTGGAGTTTATGACAGAGGAGATTTCTGCTGTCAAACTGCAGATGAAAGCCATCCTGGACCTGGTCGAGGAAGTTAAGGCTCTCCGCATCCAGAACGCCGAGAAGGATCGGCGGCTGGCGTACCTGGAGAACAGAGTGGCGGATTTGGAGCAGTACACCCGGATAAACGATGTCATCATCACGGGGCTTCGCTTCAAACCCCGGTCATACGCCCGGGCGGTCGCCGCTGACAATGTAGGAGGGCCAGGAGAGGAAGATGTCAACTCCACGGAGCTTCAAGTGGTTACCTTTCTACGGTCCAAAGGTGTGGAAGTGGATTATAACAACATTGAGGCTTGCCATCCTCTACCCCGAACAAATGACAGTGACAAACCAGCCATCATTGTGAGATTTGCTAACAGAAAACACAAAACAGCACTGTTAAAACAAGGGAAGAAACTGAAAGGATCCGATGTCTTCATGAATGAACATCTGACAAAAAGAAATGCGGACATCGCCAGGAAAGCACGTTACTTGAAGAAACAGGGAAAAATTCAAAATACATGGACTACCAACTGTAAAGTATTCATTAAACTCAATGGAACACCGGAACAAGCCAAAGTGTTGGTCATCAGAAATATGGAGGAGCTGGACAAATACTGAGGTTCAACTTACACTGGAGGTATGAATACACACGTGACGTGACACACAACACAACACATGGCACAGTCTAAAAGAACTTCATCTGCATCCGGCAACAATATCAATATAACTCATTGGAATTCTGTTTATGATAATCTGGAACTGAGAACATTTCGAAAACCAGACCATAATGTTCTAGACTTAGAAAAGGATATAGACCCGGAAAATAATTTCTTCTACAACATCAGCAATAACTGCTGCTACTTCACTGATGAACAGTTTAAACACACCATCAACACGAAAAATAAATTATCAATAATCCATTTTAATAGCAGAAGTCTGTATGCCAACTTCAACAATATAAAGGAATATCTAAATGAGTTGACAAATCCATTTGGAATTATTGCCATTTCTGAAACATGGATCAATGCGGAAAAAGGACTGGACTTTGGACTGGAGGGATATGATGTGAATTTTGTAAATAGAAGGAACAAAAGTGGAGGGGGAGTGGCTGTGTATGTGGATAAAAACCTAAATTACAAGGTGGTGGAAAGTATGACAACTGCGATTGATAATTTATTAGAATGTATAACAATTGAAATTTAATCAAATCAAATCAAATCAAATCACTTTTATTGTCACATCACATGTGCAGGTACACTGGTACAGTACATGTGAGTGAAATTCTTGTGTGCGAGCTTCACAAGCAACAGAGTTGTGCAAAATACAATAATGTAAAACAAGCAAAATATAAAAATGGCTAATCTAAAAAGTAATAAATATATGTACAATATGTAAAGGTATATACATTACTGAATGTGTATACTAAATATGTTTTTCTACGTGTGTGTGTTTGAGTGTGTATATAGTATGTATATACATGTTTTACAAATGAAATAAA
The DNA here is from genome assembly GCF_036321145.2 of Pelmatolapia mariae. Taxonomy (NCBI): domain Eukaryota; kingdom Metazoa; phylum Chordata; class Actinopteri; order Cichliformes; family Cichlidae; genus Pelmatolapia; species Pelmatolapia mariae. Next base: position 64,261,134 of record NC_086233.1, on the reverse strand, counting down.
GTAAACAATAAAATAAGATATATAAAATATACAGAGGTTGGTATGTGCAAAACAGTGGTATTTATATACAGTATGGAGTGCATAATGTTGAAGTTCCAGTAGTGAGGGTGAGGTGTCTATGAAGTGTTCAGCAGTCTGATGGCCTGATGGAAAAAGCTGTCTCTCAGTCTGCTGGTACGGGACCGGATGCTGCAGAACCTCCTTCCTGATGGAAGTAGTCTGAACAGTTTATGGCTGGGGTGACTGGAGTCCTTGATGATCCTCCCCGCTTTCCTCAGGCACCGCTTCCTGTAGATGTCTTGGAGGGAGGGAAGCTCACCTCCAATTATCCCTTCAGCACACCGCACTACTCTCTGGAGAGCTTTGCGGTTGTGAGCGGTGCTGTTGCCGTACCAGGTGGTGATGCATCCAGTGAGGATGCTCTCAATGGCACAGCGATAGAAGGTCCTGAGGATGCGGGGGCTCATGCCGAATCTCTTCAGTCTCCTGAGAAAGAAGAGGCGCTGCTGCGCCTTCTTCACTGTTTTGTTTATGTGTACTGACCACGTAAGATCCTCAGCCAGATGTACACCAAGGAAGCGGAAGCTGCTCACTCTCTCCACAGCGGCGCCGTTGATGGTGATGGGGGTGTGTACTCCTCTGCACCTCCGGAAGTCCACTATCAACTCCTTTGTCTTTGCGACGTTGAGGGTGAGATGGTTGTCTTGACACCAGTGGGTCAGGGCGCTGACCTCCTCCCTGTAGGCCGTCTCATCACCGTTGGTGATAAGACCCACCACTGTAGTGTCGTCCGCAAACTTCACAATGATGTTGGAGTTTCTAGTGGCCGTGCAGTCGTAGGTGTAGAGTGAGTACAGGAGAGGGCTCAGTACACACCCCTGTGGAGCACCAGTGTTCAGTGTGATGGGGGATGAGGTGGTGCTGCCCAGTCTGACCACTTGGCGTCTGTCAGACAGGAAGTTAAGGATCCAGCTGCAGAGGGAGCTGCTCAGTCCTAGATCCTGCAGTTTCCTGTCCAGCTTCGAGGGAACGATGGTGTTGAATGCTGAGCTGTAATCTACAAACAGCATTCTCACATACGTGTCTCTCTTCTCCAGGTGTGACAGGGCAGCATGGAGTGTCAGGGCTATGGCATCATCAGTGGACCTGTTGTGGCGGTATGCGAACTGTAGAGGGTCCAGTGAGTCGGGTAGTGCAGAGCAGATGAAGTCCCTGACCAGCTTCTCGAAGCATTTGCTCACGATGGGGGTCAGGGCTACGGGTCGCCAGTCGTTCAATGAGGAGATGGTGGAGGATTTGGGTACAGGGACGATGGTGGCCATTTTGAAGCAGGCTGGGACTACAGACAGAGAGAGGGAAAGGTTGAAGATGTGTGTAAACACTCCAGCCAGCTGAGCCGCGCATGACTTGAGGACGCGGCCGGGAATCCCGTCCGGACCAGTAGCTTTGCGTGCGTTCACCCTCCTGAAGCACTTCCGCACATCCTCCTCAGACACAGTTTGCGCACTGACGTCATCCGCGGTGCGCACACTGTCCGGTCTCGTGGTGTTCGCTGTGTCGAATCTAGCGTAGAATACGTTTAGATCCTCACACAGAGGCGCCGTGGTCTGCGGTGTGCTGGTTTTCCCTCTAAAGTCTGTGATCGTGTTTAGTCCCTGCCACATACTCCGAGGGTTGTCAAAATGTTGCTCCACCTTGTCCCTGTACTCACGTTTGGCTGCTTTGATCGTCTTCCGGAGTTGGTAATGTGCGTGTTTGTAGTCCGATGTGTTCGCGGAGGCAAAAGCGGTGCTCCGTGCCGCCAGTGCTGTGCGAACATCTCTGTTAATCCAGGGTTTTTGATTTGGGAAGGATTTAACTGTTCTGGATGGGACGACATCTTCCACGCATTTTCTGATGAATCCGCAGACTGAGTCTGTGTACTCATCAATGTCTTTAGCAGCCACGTGAAACATTTCCCAGTCCGCGTGATCAAAACAGTCCCGCAGCGTAGACTCCGATTGGTCCGACCACCGGTGCACCGCCCTCAGGGTTGGAGCTTCCTGTTTCAGCTTCTGCCTGTAGGCGGGCAGGAGCAGGATGGAGCGGTGATCTGATTGGCCGAATGGGGCGCGGGGGAGGGCTTTGTATGCATCCCGGAAAGAGGTGTAGCAGTGGTCAAGAAGCCGGTCTCCACGAGTGCTGAAATGGATGTGTTGGTGGAGTTTTTGTGAGACTTTCTTCAGGTTACCCTTATTAAAGTCCCCGGTCGTGATAAACGCCGCCTCTGGGTGTGCGGTTTCCTCACTGCTGATCGCGCTGTACAGTTCCCTGAGTGCTCGGTCAGTGTCGGCTTGTGGGGGAATGTAAACAGCCGTAATAATCACTGCTGTGAATTCCCTCGGTAGCCAGAATGGCCGGCACTTAATCATCAGGTACTCCAGGTCCGGTGAGCAGAAGGATTTGACCGGGTGCACGTTCGCATAATCACACCAGCTGTTGTTGATCATGAAACATACACCACCGCCTCTGCTTTTCCCAGTAAGCTCCTGTGACCTGTCCGCGCGGTGCACAGAGAACCCCGGTAGTTGTACTGCGGAGTCCGGTACCTTGTCCGATAGCCAGGTTTCTGTGAGGCAGATCACGCAGCAGTCCCGCATCTCTCGCTGGAATGAGATCCGTGCCCGAAGCTCGCACAGCTTGTTCTCCAGAGACTGCACATTAGCCAGTAATAAACTGGGTAACGGTGGTCTGTTAGTGCGCCGTCTCAGTCGAACCAGAACGCCAGATCTTCTCCCTCTGCGTCGGCGTTTGCGGCCTCCACGGGCCCAGAACAAAGGCGTCTCAGGTGAGATGAATGGGGGGTCTGCAAACGGAGGGTCCGTGTTGCAAAACTTGAACTCCGGAAAGTGATGAGAAAGTCCATCTTTTATGTCCAGTAAGGTTTGTCGGTCGTACACAAGGAGACATGTGCTACTCGTGAAAAAATAAAGAAAAAGTAAAATTAAACACAAAAAACAGCTGTTGCTTGGGGGAGCTCGCGACGAGGCTGCCATACTCGGCGCCATCTTGGTTTATATATAAGGAAAAAGAGAAAAATGTAATAATTAGCTGTATATATAGAACACCTGGCTCTAGTATTCAAGTATTTAATGACTTCATAGAAGAAATATTCTCTAAAACAAATCAAAAAGTTATGTTTATCTGTGGTGATTTTAATATTGACCTGTTGAATCCGAAAAAGCATAAAATGACCGACGAATTCCTAAACACCATGTACAGTTTGAGTTTACATCCTAAAATAACCAGGCCTAGCAGAATTACACCACATTGTGCCACCTTACTTGACAATATTTTCACCAACAATATGGAAAACAACATCGTGAGCGGATTATTAATTAATGACATCAGTGATCACCTACCAGTTTTTGCAGTTTATAACACTAATTATAAGAGAAATCAGCATGAAGAACAACTGAGATACAGACGAGTAAGGACAGAAGAAACTATGAATGCACTTAAGAACGATCTATTAAATCAGGACTGGGACAAGGTGTACAAAGAAACTGATATTGATATTGCATATGGCATATTTTTAAAAATATTCATGGAATTGTACGATAAAAACTGTCCAACAATAAAATACAACAGAAAGCACAAATATTCAGATAGACCATGGATCACTAAGGGTTTACAGAATGCATGTAAAAAGAAAAATACACTCTATAGGGAATTCCTAAAACAAAGAACAAAAGATGCTGAAAATAAATATAAAAAATACAAAAATAAGTTAACCAATATTATACGTGTATGTAGAAAGGAGTATTATAGTAAAACATTGAACAACAATAAACATAATATGAAGGGAATATGGGATGTTTTAAACGGTATCATTAAAAATAATTCTGGACAACAAAGTTATCCTCAATATTTTATTGACAAAGGCAATATTATGGAAAACACTGCTGATGTGGTCAACAGCTTTAATCATTATTTTGTAAATATTGGACCAAATCTGGGAGAACAAATTCCTGACTCACTGCCATCAGTGGACTGTAGTGAATGCCTGATTGATAGGAACCCTAACTCAATGTTCCTCACAGCAGTGGAGGAAAAAGAAATAATTGACACTGTACACATGTGTAAATATAAAACATCTACTGATTGTAATGATATTGACATGATAATCATCAAGAAGGTCATTGAAGGAATTGTAGGACCTCTAACATATTTTTGCAACTTATCATTTCAAACTGGAAAAGTTCCAAACAAAATGAAAATAGCTAAAGTTGTGCCGCTGTATAAAACTGGGGATAGACACCACTTCACAAATTACAGGCCGGTTTCCTTACTACCACAATTCTCCAAAATCCTAGAAAACCTGTTTAATAAACGATTAGACAAATTCTTAGATAAATATAAATTACTCTCTGACAGTCAATATGGATTCAGATCAAAAAGATCAACATCTCTGGCATTAATCGAATCAATTGAGGAGATTACGAATGCTATAGATCAGAAACAGTACGCAGCTGGACTATTTCTGGATCTCAAGAAAGCATTCGACACAATCAATCATGACATATTAATTAATAAACTAGAACGGTACGGGATAAGGGGGGTTGTACTGCACTGGGTGAAAAATTATTTAAGTGACAGGAAACAATTTGTGAAGCTGGGTGTCCATTCCTCATCATGCTTGGATATTGCTTGTGGTGTTCCACAAGGCTCTGTACTGGGTCCAAAATTATTTATTATTTATATAAATGATATTTGTAAGGTATCTGATATATTAAAACTAGTATTATTTGCAGATGACACAAATATTTTTTGTTCTGGGGGGAATCTAAAGGAACTGCTGGATACAGTTACTTCAGAAATGTGCAAAATTAAAAAATGGTTTAACAGGAACAAACTATCTCTAAATCTAAGTAAAACTAAAATAATCTTATTTGGGAATTCCCTCAGAAATGCACAAGTGCAGATTCATATAGATGGTGTGGAAATTGAAAGAGTACTTGAACATAAGTTTCTTGGTGTGATTATAGATGATAAATTAAACTGGAAGTCTCATATAAATCATATACATAACAAAATTTCAAGAAGTGTTTCAATCTTGAGTAAAGTAAAACACATTCTGGACCACAAATCACTCCACATTCTCTATTGTTCCCTGATTGCATTACTGTGCAGAGGTTTGGGGCAATACCTACAAATGTTCGCTATCATCAATCTTTATATTACAAAAAAGGGCCATAAGGATAATCCATAAAACTGGTTACAGAGATCATACAAATCCACTATTCTTAAAATCAAAAATTCTAAAATTCACAGATCTGGTTTATTTTCTCACTGCACAAATTATGTATAAAGCAATAAATAACCTGCTTCCTGACAATATTCTAAAACTGTTTTCTAAAAGGGAACGGGGTTACAATTTGAGGGGGGAATTAATTTTAAAACATCCTTGTATCCGTACAACATTAAAAAGTTTTTGCATCTCTGTGTGTGGAGTGAAGCTGTGGAACAGACTAAGTAAAGATATGAAGCAATGTCCGAGCATGGTGCAGTTTAAACAGCGGTTTAAGGATGTGGTTTTTACAGGGTACAGGGAGGAGGCAGAGATTTGATAGGGTGTTCTTGTCCAATATTCTCATGTGTGTGCGGGTGCACGGGTATGTTGGTATGGGTATATATATCTGTAGGTTGTGTATCCTTTGAGGTGTTACTGGGGTTATTGAAAATGTGTATATGTGTGTATGTGTATATACGTAGGTATGGATAGATAGAAACATACATATATATATATATATATGTGTGTATGTATGTGTGTGTGTATATATATATATATATATATATATATATATATATATATATATATATATATATATATATATATATATATAAAATTAATAAATAAATAAAAAATACAACTAATATATAATGTAATTGCAAGGAGGTATTTCTGTAGTCTATTGATTACTAGATAGTGGAAAAGGGGTGGGATTAAATAAGCTTATGCTTCTTCCTGCTCCTTTTTGAACATGAAAGTTATTTGTAGTTGTGGTTGCTCGTTTTCCTTTTGTTTTGCTTTGTTTATTTGTCTCTTTGAATTCTATGTTGTTGTACTTTTTTAACGTGTTCAAAATAAAGATTCAATCAATCAATCAATCAATCAATCAAACCCTAAGCATGGAAATACTTCTCACACTGTCAAAGTGTCATAATGTTTTGTGAAATCTAAACAAGGTTGATACTAGGATATTGTTCAAAACTTTGTCCAAAACTTACATCCGAAGTTTTGATGAAGGTAGAAGTGTCTTCGTACAAATAGGCGGGGAGGGCATGAAGCACACCAGCACGTTGGACATGGATATCAGCTTGTTCCTACATCACAAAACATTTTTTTAAATGATTGGCTTACCTAGTCAAGATTGGATAGTTAAATTTGAAAAATTGATCAAATTAAATAAAGCTCAAAAAACAAGACAAAATCCCACTAACCTGGAGATTATAGCTTCTGAAGCACTGAGACAGAACATCAGACACTTCCCCTGTGTGAGCAGCTTTCTTTCTGAATAAGCTCTGGATCCGGGGGGGCATGTTGGTCCAACACAGCATAAAAGTGGTTCTTCAGGTAGATGTTTGTAATCCTGTGGAATTCTGCACAGATCTGAACACACAGGATACATTTATGTTTACGAGTTTCAATTAGTCTACAAATCTTTGCAAAATACAATAAAATCCTTACACTACAAAGGCATGACTTGTTCAGACAGGCCAGATAACAGAAGTCAATATGAAATACATCTTGTTAGATACATCTATATACATTCTTACCTGGGACTCCAATTTCAGAGTAGGCCAGCAATCCGGGATCTGACCTACTGGTAGGTCATCACCGATGAGGTCTTTGCATCACAAGGCCAAAGTGGTGTGCATCAGCATTGTAATCAGGACAGGATTCTTTTCACTTTTCTTGACTTCATCTATAATCTGTAGTCTTAGCTGGTCAAGGCGAATGGCATCGTCACCCCAGAAAATTTACTTCTGCCCTGGCATGGACATAACAGTAAAACACAGAAGACAAGACAGACTACACAGAGAACAGAAAAGACACATAACCAAGGAGACATGGATGAAACATAACTAGCCCAGAACTCAACTAAACGTTAACTAATAATAACAACAACAATACATGAACTTCACCTCATTTCAATATAACATAAGAAAGCAAAAACACAAAATAAACTCAAAATGCTGGGTCACAGACCCAGCCCCTGACAGAAAAAAGCTATAAGTCTTTCACTAATGTACACTGGGGTTCAGAATAAAATAAAACGAAAAAATAACTGTTTGGTAAATATATTATTGATGGATTCACCCTTTTTTTTTTTTTTTTTTTTCCCTGTCCCGTTTGGATCTTTAGCCATCAGAATTAAATAAATAAATAAATAAATTTTTATTTATATAGCACCTTTCAAGACAGAATCACAAAGTGCTGCACATAAGATTAAAAGTCATAAAAAGATTTAAAAAGAGAAAATAAAACAGGCAAATAATTAACCAAAAGCAGTTTTAAAAAGGTAAGTTTTGAGTTGTTTTTTAAAAACAGCTACTGAGTCCACAGTTCTTAATGCTTGGGGGAGAGAGTTCCACAGTCTCGGGGCCACAGTGGCAAAAGCTCTGTCACCCTTAGTCCTCCTCTTAGTATTTTTTATAGCAAGTAAGCCCTGATCAGATGACCTCAAAGACCTGCTAGGGACATAGGGCTGTAGCAGATCAAAGATGTAGGCAGGTGCCAGTCCGTGCACAGCTCTGTAGGTCAAGACCAGGATCTTAAAATCAACTCTAAATTTAACAGGAAGCCAGTGTAACTGAGATAACAATGGTGTCACACGCGAGTACTTGGAGGATTTTGTCAGAAGCCTCGCTGCAGCGTTTTGCACAACCTGCAGACGATCCAGAGAACCTTTGCTAAGACACATGAACAGCGAATTACAATAATCCAGCCGTGACGAAATAAATGCATGTATCGCAATCTCCAGTTCAGAACGAGATAAAATCGGGCTTAGCCTAGCCACATTTCTTAAATGATAAAAACAAGACCGAACCAGAGAATTGACATGCCCATCCAATGTGAGACTCGAGTCAAAGGTGACACCTAGATTCCTGATAGAGGATTTAACATAGAGTGAGAGAGGACCAAGGGCTTCCACTATCTGGGGTAGAAATCTATCAGGGGCGCATACGAGGACTTCGGTTTTCCCCTCGTTGAGTTGGAGGAAATTTGCAGCCATCCAACGTTTGATCAAATCTAAGCAGTCATTCAACCGCTGAAGCTTAGATAAATCGTCAGGCATAAAAGAAACGTACAACTGAATATCATCAGCATAACAATGATAAGAAATATCCTCAAAAGAGCCCATTATATGCTGGAGGGGGAGAAGATAGATTAAAAACAATAAAGGCCCCAAAACTGACCCTTGAGGGACACCATAAGCAAGCAATTGTTGTCTTAAGGCTAAGAGAGATGCCAAGCGGATTTACTTTACCAAGTGGATCATCATGGCCTTGCCATATTGGTCCATTTGATTGACCTTTATTATAATTATGTATTTATTTTATTTTTGGTTGTTACAGTCGGGACAGACATGACTGGGGGATAGGACAGGGAGAAAGAATGAAAGAAAGAGAGGGAGAGAAAGAAAAATAGAGGGGAGAAGAGATGGTGAGAAAGGGGAGACGAAAGAAAGAGAAAACAAACAAAACACCTGGATCACCTGTATGGAGAAAAAAAAACAGAAGAGAAAACAAACAAACAAAAAACAGCAACATAATAAATACAGCACCATCACAATAAACTAGCTAGCAGTAGATAACAGTAGATACTAAATATTAAATGTTATTGTGCAGCACGCAAGATAGACAGCGCACAATGTGCTTTGAGGTAGCAGCCAAGAAAGGTGTAGTTTGTGTCTGTGAACACCCGTGTGTACACCCGTGTGTACACCCGTGTGTACACCTGTGTGTACACCTGTGTGGATAAGCATGCTTGTATTCCGAAGGTTTCTCCACGTAACGATCTGCTAGGGAGTGTGGGGAGCCATAGCCCCGTCCCCCAGGGCATGAAGCAGGTATGGAGGAGATCCAGGCCCCAGACATCCAGAGGCCCCAGAGTACAAGGACCCAAGGAGGACCACCAAAGGGGGGGAACCGTGCCACCCTCCTGGGAAGAGCTGAGTAGAGCCCCAAACGAGAGGTCACCCAGCAGCCACAGAGCAGAGGCCAGAGGGGGTTGCAGTGGCGTGCCCGCGGGCTCTGCTGGCAGCCAGCTGCGCCAGAGAGGACCGAGCTTCAGGCCCAGAGGCCAGAGGCCTGAGGACACCCCACCCCCCGGAAGGGGCCCAGCCAGGCCACAGGCGCCAGGCCCCGCCAATCGGCCACCAGGAGTGAGCCGGTACATACATGAGTGCCCAGCCCCAGCCGACAAGAACCACCAGCACACCAACGTCTGAGGGCATCAGCCACCGGCAGGGAGTGTGGTGAGGGGAGATAGGCCTCCGTACTTTGGAGGGCCTGAGATGTTCCCAGAGAGGTCGAGTCTAAGACCCAACCTGACATATAGACACAGACGAACAGGCGCACACAGACTCAAACGTGCATCCCCACCCCCATATACACAACCAAATACTCGGCACTTACCCAACATGTAGACAGACACAAATAGACACTGCACAGACAATCACACTCCCCAAACATACTCTATATCCCAGGTCCAGGTACCCCCGCCCCCCGAGGGGCAAGTCGCACCTAGACCCAGGAGGTGTAACCCTTCTCTCTGGGGGCCCGGTCCTGGCGCAGGGCGCCGCCAGTGCATCGAGCCACCTAGGGGACTCTTCAACTGGTGGGGGAGGTTGTCACATCTTGCAGGAGCTTTCCTCTCCTCAGGAATTCTCTCTGCAGGAGGGGGAGATATAGGAGAGGTGGAGGAAGATCTCAGCCTGGGCGTCTATTGTCTTGTGTAGTCTGGAAGATGAGTGGATGATGTGGTGGGTTTAGTTTTCTCTGTAGTGGGGTCGGGTGGGCTGTCCCGGGCTCTGTGGGGCCGGGTGGCGCTGCTGCACTGGGCCCTGGTCCGGAAGGGCCTGGGCCCCCTTTCCCTGGCGGGTTGCAGAGCATGGGGGTGCCTACTGGGGTCAGCGGGGGAGCTGGCCCCAGGGAGGGGTCACTTGCCCCTCCCTTTCTTCCCTCCCCATCTCCAGCTGCCTCCCTCTTCCCGCTCCACCACAATCACCCACACATGCAGGGCCTTGGGGTAGGGGTGTGTCACCAGGGTGCAGAGGAGGCATCCCCCCCCTCTGTCCCCTTCTGGCTGCCTCTGCCTCAATTTTATCTCACAACTTAGACATTCACATTACTCACACTCTCATAACACATACATATAGGATCTTGGGGGTGGGCTCACAACACGGACTCCAAATTACCATCAGGGTGTACACCTCACCCCTGGCGTCGTTGCCCACCTCTCAATTTTAAATACACGTAGACATTGAGGGCTAGCAGGAGGGGCTATACACTTACCTGCTGCTCTCTGGCAGGTAGCTCCATGCCCTCCTGGGTTTTAATTGCACCTTAGAACACACATACATCAACACTACATATGAGCGGGTAGAGGGAGGTTTGGAGTCTTCTCACACCCCCGGTCTCTGCGGCCTGCTGGAGCGGGGGGGCTAGGAGGAGGAGTTGGCCGTCCGACTGGGGTCTGGTGTGTGGGGCCTCCCTGCTGCTGTGGAGTCGGGGCAGTCTGCTTCTCCCCACTGCAGGGAAAAGGGTAACACCACCTGGGTCTGGGTGCAGTTTCCCCCTCCAGGGGCAAGGGTACCTAGACCCGGTTCTTAGAGTACGCTTGGGGAGTGTGATTGTGTGTACAGCGTCTCTTTATGTCTGTCTCCACGTTGGTTGAGTGTGGAGTAATTGCCTATGAGAGCATGAGGGTGGGAATGGATGTTTGTATTTGAGTGTGCCTGTATGTCTGTGTCTATATGTCAGGTTGGGTATCAGACGCCACCTCTCTGGGGACATCTCAGGCCCTCCAAGGTTTGGAGGCCTATCTCCCCCCACCACTCCCCCTGTCGGTGGCAGACGCCCTCAGACATCGATGCGTTGGTGGTTCTTTGTGTCCGGGGGTGGGCGTCCGGGTACACACCGGCTCACTCCTTGGTGGCTGCTTATCGGGGCCTGGAACCTGGGGCTCGCTCGGGCCACTTCGGGGGTGGGGTGCCCTCGGCCTCTCGGCCTGGGGCTCGGTCACTCAGGCACAGCTGGCTGCCGGCGGAGCTCACGGGCACGTCACTGCAACCCCCCCTGGCTTCTGCTCCGCGGCTGCTGAGTGATCCCTCATCTGGGACTCTCCTCAGCTCTTTCTGGGATAGTGGCGCGGCTGCCCCTCTGTTGGTCTTCCTTGGTCTCTTGTGTTCTGGGGGCCTCTGGATGTCTGGAGTTTTGATCTCCTCCATACCTGCTTCATGCCCTGGAGGATGGGACTGTGGCCCCCCACACCCTCTAGCAGATCATTACATTAAGGAACCTTTTAAATACAAGCGCGCTCATGCTCACAGGTGTACACACAGGTGATCACACACACAAACTACACCCTTTTTGGCTCCTACCTCAAAGCACACTGTGCGCTGTCGATCTTACGTGCTGCACAATAATGTTTAATATTAAGTATTTAGCGTTATATTCCCATATATCATTGTGATGTTGTTTATTCTATTACTCTCGTTTTCTTCTGCTTGTTTTCTTTTTTCTTTCCCAACAGGTGATCCAGGTGATCGATATATGTATTTTTTGTCTGCTTATTTTGTTGGTTTTTGTTTTTTGCCCTTTATCCCCGTCCCTCTTCTTCGCTGTTTTTTTTTTTCCTTCCCCCTCTTTCTTTCTCCCTTTTCTTTTCCCCTGTCCCGTATCTAGCAAGTAAAAAAAATAAATAAATAAATAAAATAAAATAAACAATAAAAGGTGAATCAAATAGACCATTACGGCAAGGCTGGGATGGTCCATTTGGTAAAGTAAATCCGTTGGGCATCTTTCTTCGCCTTTAGACAACAATTCTGATGGCAAAAGAGCCAAACGGGACAGGTTTAAAAAAAAAAAAAAAAAAAAAAGAGAAAACAAACAAAACACCTGGATCACCTGTATGGAGAAAAATAAACAGAAGAGAAAACAAACAAACAAAAAACAGCAACATAATAAATACTTGCCTCTGGGGTGGAGGCAAGCGGACCGCCTCCTTATCTGCAGTAGCAGGGAGGCCCCGCATCGCAGACCCCAATCTGACGGCCAGCACCTCCTCCCAGCCCTGACGGCTAACAGAACCGGGGTGAGTGAAGACCCCAAACCTCCCTCCGCCCGCTCATATGTAGTGTTGCTGTGTGCTGTTCTAAAGTGCATTTAAAACACAGGAGGGCATGGTGCTTCCTGCCAGAGAGCAGCACGGCTCCTCCCGAAAACCCTCAGTGTCTATATGCATTAAAATTGAGTGTAGGGCACCAGCGCCAGAGGTGGGTTGGAATAAGTTAACCTAAAATAAACCAGGCACAACAATTTTACAGTTCAAAAGCTTCTACATTTCAACATTTCAGCTTTTACATTACATAAGTTCTACCGCCTAATTATGTAATGATTAATCACTGCTTTTGTAAATATCATCCTGTGCCTACAATTTTGCTGCCCCAGTTTTAATATGTAGCATTCCAGAGAACTAAACGTAAGTTTCAAGTTTGCCAAAGTCAATATCCATGTATGCACCAAGTGTGAAGCAGCGCAGCAGAGCACATTGATTCAACAATTTATCCACAAGGCAGTTTATAATCTGCAAATCCAGAAACACCTTCTAAAGACTTCTTTTAAAATAGTAAGAGATAAGACAAGTATGAGCAGTGCCTCTGCTGGGACTAATAATGTGTTATGCTAAATTTGAGCTTATTAGCATAATTCATGCAAAACACTTTGGGGCCAAAGTGACATGGATAAAATGACTCATGCATGTAATTCTTAAATGTCTGCTACATTTGTACATTTATGATGATAAAAACTCATATTACAATGGAGAAATATAGTTTCAGAAAAAAATAAAACTTACCACAAAAGTGCTCCTGAAGACAAAATTGCTGCAAAGGTGGTAAACGCAGCTAGCCAAGTGCAGAGCGTTAGCTGTTCCAGTTCAGAAGTCTGTAACATGCCACAGCACGTCCTCCTTTATCCAGGGTCAAAGGCAATGCAGCAAAAAAAAAACCTTCACAAATTATTTTATTTCTGTTCGGAAATTAACGTTCCACAAGTTTTTTTTTCGGAGTAACAAGCGGGCATTAGCACTCGACGCGAGGAATCCAAGATGGTTCCCAGCACTTCATGAAGAAATGGACGTACGTACGTAGGTTCGTACGTAGGTTCGTACGTAGGCACATACGCGACGTCAGTGTCAAAACTCAAATTATTCGAGCACAATGTCAGAAACTAATCAATATATTCAAGTACTGATAACTTGAAAAACCAAACTTGTTCAAACTACTCAAAAAAATAGAGGTGTATGAACTTATAACAGGTTTTTAAGTAGTTGTAACTCATTTCATTTATCAAACTATTACTATTCGGTCTTACAGTGCACAAAAGGACAGGAGTGTGATAATAAAGTGCAAAGTCTGTCAAAGAAAAGCTACATCTGGATTACACCACTAACAGAACTTCAGCTCTTTGCAAGCATCTGCAAAGACAGCATGCTAACACAAAGCTAGCCAAGAATCCAGAGTGATGTTCAAGTCTCTGGTTTTCATTTTTGACTTTGTGTCCTCTATGACCTCCGTATTGAGGCACGTGGGGAGTGCATCCCCTGTTAAGCAACATGCATACCATTGCCCGTGACTCAAAAGAGAATTGGTGGAAAAAGAGGTACAGTATCTTCTTGAAAATGGTTTGACTGTACCAAGTCATAGCTCATGGAGCTCTCCATGTCTGCTGACACCAAAGTCAGGTGGTTCAAGTTCAAGGTTCAAGGTTCAAGGTTCTTTATTTGTCACATGCATAGTTATACAAGTATAACACACAGTGAAATGTATCCTGACACGCTCCTCAACATGTGCAAAAAGGGGGGGGGGGGGGGGTAGAGGAATAACATTATAAATATATATATATATAGTATATACATTGGTTCTCCTTTGTACTGATTTTCAGAGAGTAAATGCAGTCACGGTCCCAGATTCATTTCCATTGACTTGCATGGAAGACTGCATAGACCGCATCGGAGCAGCTACCTATATAACAACATTTGATTTGTTGGTACTGGCAGGTTCTTCTATAATACACAGTAACAGCATTTGGAATGTGAAATGCATCAGCTGCTTTTCAACGACTTATGAATTCTGTGTTGGGAAACATTAAGAACTGTAATGTGTACTTGTTATTGTGATATATTCTTCTTGCTGGACGGATCATATTAGCACTCTGAGGGTTGTTTTTGCTTGTTTAGCCCAAGCTAAACAAGCACGGTCTGCCTTATAACCACAGCTGAGATGTGTTGCAGCTCATCAGCCACTGCATAAAGACTGCCATGTCAAAATGAGCATCTCTTTAGTAGTGGCAAGTGTAAGAGATTGCAATTAATCCAGTAACACAATGCAACTCCATCCATCCATCCATTTTCTGCCACTTAGCTGTAGGAGGTATCCAGGAGGCATCCCAGTCAAATGCTCAATCTCTCTCAGCTGGCTACTTTCGATGTGAAGCCATTTGCGGTGGCGGATGCTCTTACCTTTTATATTTTAGTTCATCATGAAGTTAACAAGTTGCTGATAGTTGTTTTACACATCTTTAGCAACTGTTCAGTGGACATTTTTAATTTCGTGTTAATTTTGCACATTTGTGAGAAATGCAAATCCCTGTGACTCCAAAGTCAAGTTGTTGCATATTAAACATCATCTAATCCTAATTAAATCCCAAGTAATTCGAAACCCAGTGTTCCCACTGGGACTTAAACTGATCAAACTTTTAGCCACACGGGTGTTAGAGGAATGATAAAATCTTCCACAGTCAAGCCATTGAAGCTGAAGCTTGGTAGCTATTACCTATTCCTAAACATTAAATTGTTAAATCACAATGTCTTGTTTTTTTTTCCTGTCTTTAATAAAATATATATTATTAGTAACTTGCTCTACAATGGTAATTTACCATAAAACTTGAGCTCTCATGCAGTAGCAGACCCTGAGCCAGGGCTGTTTGAGAGCATATCCAAAGCAATGCCAACTCAGCCTTATGTCTCCAAACTGAATGATATCCAACAGGACCCCAGATAATATACACTGCCAGCTTCCTCTCTCTGTCTGTCTCAGCCTTTCTCTGGCTTTTATTCACTTTTCTCTGCCCCACTTTCATTATTTGCTGTTGTTCTAATTGTGATTCCATCCTTGCTGCAATCGAAGGTGTGGATGCTACTGCCAGGTGCCCTCTGCTAACCTCGTCTGTCTTATTTTTCCCATTCACACACACAGATGTGAAGAAAAAAACACAGTCCAACGTTTAAGTTTAGCATCTTCTTCACAATGCAGACATATTCCACTGTTTTATCAACTTTTAAGGACATCATCAAAGTTCACCACACAAGTACAAGCAAACAAACAGTAATCCAGTGTCAGTTTGAGCCAAAGCTTAGCTGAAATCAAGCCAAGGGCAGAGTAATCCAGCCATTAAACATTAATGAAGGCTATTAATGAGGGAAATGGAGAGAGATGGAAAAAACACCAAAGAGTGGAGAAAAATTGACTATGCACAACCTGACTGTAGTAACTTCCTACATGCAGCTATATATCGACTCTAATGCCATCTCTACAGCTGAATATACATGACTGGTGTTATTAGGTGTGAGTGTGTCTGCCTAAATGCTAATGAATTATAGACATATAAGACAACACCTGATAGTAAAAAATGTTTATTCCCAGTTTTTGTTGCTTCTGTGGTCAAATGAAAGGACAGCTGATACGATGTACAGGTGTAGCATAGGTGAGGCAGGAGGAAACTATTATGTTAAATTAGTGACACTGATTTACCAAAATGTACAAATATTTATTCAACAGTCAGCAGATGCTTTGATTTATGACAAAATCACAACAGGAAAACCGATTCAAATTATGACATATAATTTTCACAATTACCTCTACAAATGTCAGCCAATCACAGAGAAATTACTGAAGTAAAAACAAAAACAGTGATGAAGCAAACAGGTAAGACTGGCTTTGTTTCTCTGGATAATCTGAAATGCAGCTGCAGGGATTAGTAATACGGTACGTCTGTGTCAAGTCAGTAAACCTTTCATCTGAAGGCCTCTGCTATAAATGCTTTACCTTCTGCGCACACGGCTTCTCAATCCCAGCTGAGCCCAAAATTGCACAATAGCATTTTTTACGTGAAAATACATTATTTTTACATACCATTTTAAACGTGTTTTACTTCTCTGCAGTTGAACTACTTCAGGCTTGCTCTCCAAAAGATGAATCACTAAAATGTCAAAGTTTTCAACAAAAACAAACATGTTTACCATCAGTTTTCATCGCTATAGCTAATATGCTGCTTGATTTTGTTCCTTTTTTAGCCTTTTTAGCCTTTCTGAGGTGGACTTGCTGGTGTGAGCCTCTCTGCAGCTTCTCTCCTCCTGCTACCCCCCCAAAAACCCATCTCCATTGAGACTGTGTCAGCTCCCAAAAAGACAAAAAACAAACCAAAAACCAGCAATAAACAATTTAAACATAAAAAATCAAAAAGAAAGAACAATACAGAATCCACATCTGAACCAAAGAGTAAAACAGTGAAATGTGGATTATTAAATATTAGGTCTCTCTCCTCCAAGTCTCTGTTAGTACATGACTTAATAATTGATCAACAAATCGATTTACTCTGCCTTACAGAAACCTGTTGCAGCAGGATGATTATGTTAGTTTAAATGAATCAACACCCCCGAGTCATTCTAACTACCAGAAACCTCGAAGCACAGGCCGAGGGGGCGGTGTGGCAGCAATTTTTCACACCAGCCTATTAATCAACCAAAGACCCAGACAGACTTTTAATTCATTTGAAAGCCTGATGCTTAGCCTCGTCCACCCCAGCTGTAAAACTCAGAAACCAGTCTTACTTGTTATCATCTATCGTCCACCTGGGCCTTACACAGAGTTTCTCTCTGATTTCTCAGACTTTTTATCTGATTTAGTGCTCAGCTCTGATAAAATAATTATTGTGGGTGATTTTAACATCCATGTAGATGCTAAAAATGACAGCCTCAACATGGCATTTAATCTGTTATTAGACTCAATTGGCTTCTGTCAAAATGTAAAAGAACCCACCCACCACTTTAATCACACTCTAGATCTTGTTTTAACATATGGCATAGAAACTGAACATTTAACAGTGTTTCCTGAAAACCCTCTGCTGTCTGATCATTTCCTGATAACATTTACATTTACAATGATTGATTACACAGCAGTGGAGAGTAGACTTTATCACAGTAGATGTCTTTTTGAAAGTGCTGTAACTAAGTTTAAGAATATAATCCACCCACTGTTATCATCTTCAATGCCCTGTACCAACATAGAGCAGAGCAGCTACCTGAACGCTACTCCAACAGAGGTCGATTATCTTGTTAATAATTTTACCTCCTCACTACGTACGACTCTGGATACTGTAGCTCCTGTGAAAACTAAGGCCTCAAATCAGAAGTACCTGACTCCGTGGTATAATTCTCAAACACGTAGCCTAAAGCAGATAACTCGTAAGCTGGAGAGGAAATGGCGTGTCACAAATTTAGAGGATCATCATTTAGCCTGGAGAAATAGTTTGTTGCTTTATAAGAAAGCCCTCCGCAAAGCCAGAACATCTTACTATTCATCACTGATTGAAGAAAATAAGAACAACCCCAGGTTTCTCTTCAGCACTGTAGCCAGGCTGACAAACAGTCAGAGCTCTGTTGAGCCAACCATCCCTTTAACGTTAACTAGTAATGACTTCATGAACTTCTTCACAAATAAAATTTTTATCATTAGAGAAAAAATTACCAATAATCATCCCACAGATGTAATATTATCTACAGCTACTTTTAGTACCATTGATGTTCATTTAGACTCTTTTTCTCCAATTGATCGTTCTGAGTTAACTTCAATAATTAATTCCTCCAAACCATCAACGTGTCTTTTAGACCCCATTCCTACAAAACTGCTCAAACAAGTCCTGCCATTAATTAATGCTTCAATCTTAAATATGATCAACCTATCTCTAATAATTGGCTATGTACCACAGGCCTTCAAGGTGGCTGTAGTTAAACCTTTACTCAAAAAGCATCTCTAGACCCAGCAGTCTTAGCTAATTATAGGCCAATCTCCAACCTTCTTTTCATATCAAAAATCCTTGAAAGAGTAGTTGTCAAACAGCTAACAGATCATCTGCAGAGGAATGGCTTATTTGAAGAGTTTCAGTCAGGTTTCAGAGCTCATCACAGCACAGAAACAGCTTTAGTGAAGGTTACAAATGATCTTCTTATGGCCTCTGACAGTGGACTCATCTCTGTGCTTGTCCTGCTAGACCTTAGTGCAGCGTTCGATACTGTCGACCATAATAGCCTATTAGAGCGATTAGAGCACGCTGTAGGTATTACAGGTACTGCACTGCAGTGGTTTGTATCATATCTATCTAATAGACTCCAATTTGTTCAAGTAAATGAAGAGTCCTCTTCACACACTAAGGTCTATTATGGTGTTCCTCAGGGTTCAGTGCTTGGACCAATTCTGTTTACATTATACATGCTTCCCTTAGGCAGCATCATTAGAAGGCATAGCATAAATTTTCACTGCTATGCAGATGACACCCAGCTCTATCTATCCATGAAGCCAGATAACACACACCAATCAGTTAAACTGCAGGAATGTCTTAAAGACATAAAGACCTGGATGGCCGCTAACTTTCTGCTTCTTAATTCAGATCAAACTGAGGTTATTGTACTCGGCCCTGAAAATCTTAGAAATATGGTATCTAACCAGATTCTTACTCTGGATGGCATTACCTTGGCCTCCAGTAACACTGTGAGGAACCTTGGAGTCATTTTTGACCAGGACATGTCCTTCAGTGCACATATTAAACAAATATGTACGACTGCTTTCTTCCATTTGTGCAACATCTCTAAAATTAGAAATATCCTGTCTCAGAGTGACGCTGAAAAACTAGTTCATGCCTTCATTACTTCCAGGCTGGACTACTGTAATTCATTATTATCAGGATGTCCTAAAAACTCGCTGAAAAGTCTTCAGCTAATCCAAAATGCTGCAGCAAGAGTCCTGACAGGGACTAGAAAGAGAGAGCAGATTTCTCCTGTTTTGGCTTCCCTTCATTGGCTCCCTGTTAAATCCAGGATTCAAAATCCTGCTCCTCACATACAAGGTCTTAAATAATCAGGCCCCATCTTATCTTAATGACCTTGTAGTACCATATCACCCTATTAGACCACTTCGCTCTCACACTGCAGGCTTACTTGTTGTTCCTAGAGTATTTAAAAGTAGAATGGGAGGCAGAGCCTTCAGTTTTCAGGCCCCTCTTCTGTGGAACCAGCTTCCAGTTTGGATTCAGGAGACAGACACTATCTCTACTTTCAAGATTAGGCTTCAAACTTTCCTTTTTGCTAAAGCATATAGTTAGGGCTGGACCAGGTGACCCTGAATCCTCCCTTAGTTATGCTGCAATAGACGTAGGCTGCCGGGGATTCCCATGATGCATTGAGTTTTTCCTTTCCAGTCACCTTCTCACTCACTATGTGTTAATAGACCTCTCTGCACTGAATCATATCTGTTATTAATCTCTGTCTCTCTTCCACAGCATGTCTTTCATCCTGTTTTCCTTCTTTCACCCCAACCGGTCGCAGCAGATGGCCCCGCCCCTCCCTGAGCCTGGTTCTGCCGGAGGTTTCTTCCTGTTAAAAGGGAGTTTTTCCTTCCCACTGTCGCCAAAGTGCTTGCTCACAGGGGGTCATATGATATGATTGTTGGGTTTTTCTCTGTATTTATTATTGTGCTATCTACTGTACAATATAAAGCGCCTTGAGGCGACTTTTGTTGTGATTTGGCGCTATATAAATAAAATTGAATTGAATTGAATTGAATTTTCAGGGCATGAAATGAAGGCTGGTTGTTGTCTTTCAGGATTGTCTGGTAGAAAGAAGAATTCAAGGTCATTCAGGTCAGGTCAGGGCCAGCTACGTTTGGACTGCTTTTTTCCTCCATTTCAGGTATCAGGTAATCAGGTATCTTTGTCCGATATTAAAATTTGTTAATCTGAAACATTTTTATGTGCATTCAAGAAGGCAGAAAATGTTTTTTCACAGCACTGTAACTTAGCATTTCAGCCTCTCGGCCAGATATAATAGCATCTTGCTACATGGGTCAGTGTGGCAGCAGCCAAAATGATAATGTTGAGGCTTCCAGAAAGTAAAGGGTGATTTCACTGTACACATGGTATACACAGTGGACCCAGCTGTCATGTAATGTGTACAGTAGGCATGAATGGTGGACCCAAAGTGCAGGCTCACAGAGGCGAAAAGGTGAGCTCAAACGCAGCTTTATTGCTAAACTGAGAATACAGAAAAGTAAACAGGAAGACAGAAAGAACACACGATGTCCGATGAGGGAGATCGCGACATAGACCAAAGAAAACACAGGGCTTAAATACACAGAGGGATCAATCAGGGAATGGGAGACAGGAGGGAAACACAGCTGGGACAAATCAGACCTAACAAGACAAGGAAAGCAAAACTGGAAACACTGACATGAGACACGGACTTTCAAAGTAAAACAGGAAACATAATGCACGCGGACTAGACAAGGGGATACAGCTGACAGGGGAGACAGAGCAACTAAGGAACACGGAGACAGAAACAGGAAGACTAAGAACTCCAACAGAGAAACCAAAAGACTAGAAATTATAAATAGTGACAAAATCAAAGTTCAGTAATAATGCAAAACTCAAAACACTGGGTCAAAGACCCAGGTACCCTAACACGAACTTTGTCAGTGAAAATGAGCTTCCTCCTGGGTAACAACTGCTAAATGTACAGCAGAGCAACATAATGCAGCCTTCATAAGCTGGAGTACGCGGAACTGGGTGTACTACTGTACTACTTCTGCTGTACTACTTTATATGTGTGTTTTTCATTATATTAACTGTCTCACTAAACTCAGTGAAAACACCTAAAATGAACAACACGGGAGTTGTCCAATAACCAAGGTTTTACAGTACAGGCTTTGTCAAACGTCTTAGAACATTAAACCAATAACTGACTGTCACAGACAGCTAGATGAAAATAATTTAACACAGCTGAGTAACCTTTGGGTAAGACGTTTGGTTCGACTCCAGCCTTTCGGTCCGTTTGCTCCTTTAATCTGTGTTTGAATAGCACTGAGGTGAACGGCACTGCGACGATAAGGATCTGTTATTCTGTTACTGTACGTCTCATCATTTACTTTATTAATCTGCTTCCATATTTTAATGATGTATCTCATATGTCTTTATTGGCCCGTCTCATTTATAACTTTTCTCTCCAATGTTCTTTTTATTCTGTCTTTCTTCTTGTAACTCTTTCTTACACTCTCCCTCTTTCTCACTGTCAATGCTAAGTATTGGTAATTACATTATCATGCACCACCCTATGAAATATAGTTTCAGTGACACTGAGTGTGTGTGTGTGTGTGTGTGTGTGTGTGTGTGTGTGTGTGTGTGTGTGTGTGTGGTGTTGATGATGGAGAGGCTGTCTGCTTTTTTAATAAACACAACACTGCAATGCCCCACACGCTAACTGCCTTAGCATCGAACATCGCACACACACACACTCACACACGTAGAAGTATGCGCACACACACACACACACACACACACACACACACACGGGCATCTGCCAAGACTAGGCTCAAACTTGCAGGGAATTTATGTACAAATAATTACTTTTTAATAGCCAGTAATGTGATTTCCTGCCAAAGAAATATTCAAATGCATCTCAGGCAGTCCAGTATATTATCTGCCTGAAGCTACGGATGCGACTTAGGGGAGACGGCACAGGAAAGACAGATTATTGTTTGTGTGATAATAATTATTTTACCCTTGTCATCTGCGGAGGAAAATGGAAGATAATGCCTTTGTCTCTCTGTCTCTTTCCTTCACTTTCTTTTTGCTCCTCGAGCTGCTCGTCCATGCTCTGTAACCTGAACTGTTATACTTTAGAAGACCTTCTGTCAGGAACGTTTTCCTGCCAGGCTGTTGTCCTGCATTAACATATGCACCTGCTAATGTGACATGTAGTGAACTAACGACACGTTTGATTTTTAATTTGAATCTTACAAACCATTTGCTTTCATTTTAAATGAATTGCAGACCTGGTGTGTAGGTAGGCAAACAGAATACCTCATTTTTGATTTTCCCATATCATACACCCACCAAGGAAACTTTGTTGTTTGTGATTGGATGAACATTTTAAGAGAACCTTTAACTCCTTGGATTTGATTTCTATCGAGATCTGGGTCTGGTTCCAAGGAGCTTTTGGAGGACTATTGTGAGTGACTGAGGTAGAGAGGAGGAGAAAGTGACAAATTCACGGGAAATTTTTAAAAAATGTCATAATTTTAATGTTACTGTTGGTAAAGCAGTGGCTGGTGTGAGCAGTCGGCTTAGGGGCACAAGTGTAGCTGCTTCTCTTTAAAGGTCAGTTCAGTGTAAATCCCTTTACAACCTTTGAGCTGTGTAAAATGAAACATGTGATTGTTTAAAAACTGAAAGCCAAATGTTTCCCCGTCTTTCTTCATGTAGGCATCAGTTACGTTTGGACCTCCTTTTTCGTTCTCAGCTGTATTACATGCAAACTTTCTCCATAGTAGCATATGTTGTTTTGAACACAGGACGACAGATTAATAGTGCCTTAGTTTAAATTAATGCAGTGATTGTTATTAAGAAAAGTAATTTTAGAGGGCTGGCTTGGTTCTCTACTTTTTAAATTAGGTCAGAGGTTTCTAGAAGTTTCTGTTCTTTTCTTTTCTAATATGCATTTGATGCATTTGTGGATATAGTGAAATATTTTCACTGACAGTGGTTTTCCGAAGTGTTCGTGTAGTGCTCGTGCAGCTGATATCTACAAGATAACTGTAACAGGTTTTCATGCAGTGAGTACCAAAAAAAACAGTTTTATTTTGGGTTATTTTGACTTTGATTTTCAGTCAAAACTGAAGACGTCAGCCTGAGCGCTGAAACATTTAAATGTATCCAAACAAACTTGTTGATCTCCATTTCAACATTTCATATGTTGTTCTTGTTGTGTTATTTAGACTTTTAAAAAAAGAAAAAAAAACATTCTTGTTGAACATCTGTTTAATATCCAAATAGAAAATGACGATAAATCATGAGTCTGTGATTCTAAACCCAAAAGTCAACACTTAGCATTGAAGTTATTAACATTTGTCGACCCCCAAATGGATAATATGATGATTTGGTCTCGGGGTGTGTCAGAATCCTTGCAGCACCTCCGTTAACAGATCGATATTGGTTTTAGAGTCCTGCTCAGTCACAGCGCCCTGGACAACTACCACTGTGCAGCACTACTTGGCACTGGATTTTGTATTACACCCATGCTTTGTTCAAGTTTGTAGCTGATAGTGAGGCTTCCCAACCAAGTGTAAGTTTGCCATGTTAACAGTGACATTTTTTAACCATGCGGTGGGCCAGAGTTGCGTTGGTGAATGCAGCCTACAACCAAAGAAAACCTCCAGTGTTTTCGATGCTCTGCATTAAAGGAGTCGCTACAGATTGTTTTTCCCAAGGCAAGCAAATTCTCACATCTGTGTTGAGCTCAGAGCTTCAGTGTTCGTCATTCTGTACTTTCAGGTTCCAGACGGATGTCCATTGTACTCATCTGTCATTTCAATCATACAAAAGACAGTAAAACACGAGAAACCGGTCAAAATGTGCTGAACAGCTTTCAGTACTCTCCAAGTGTCATCTCAGTCACTGTGTGTGTGTGTGTGTGTGTGTGTGTGTGTGTGTGTGTGTGTGTGTGTGTGTGTGTGTGTGTGTGCAGCAACGATAAATCTTTCTGTATGTTTGCCACCATGTGCAGTGTGCACCTATACGTAAATTCAAAGTGTAAATTTCTGCTGCCTGCATCTCCGTCTCATCTTCCTTGTTTCGTTCTGTCTCTCACACACAGGGTTCACAGTGTCACAGTTAAGCGACGGTGAATGTAATGTGTAGAATTCATTTTTGCCATTAATACACCTTCCTTTAGCAAGCTCAAGCTCAAAGACAGTGTGGCTGTGCAAGACTGTGTGTTTGCAGGTTATAACCTGTGTGTGTGTGTGTGTGTGTGTGTGTGTGTGTGTGTGTGTGTGTGTGTGTGTGTGTGTGTGTGTGTGTGTGTGTGTGTGTGAATGTGTAAGGACTGGCTAATGACCTCTGGAAGAATGAGCCTGTTCAAACTGAACCTCAGGGAGCTTAACCGATTGCAGCACTCTAAGCGTGCGTGTGCGGCTATGAGCACCAGCATCACTCTGCCCAATCCACACCAACAAATCAAAGCTAAGTGCACCGTCAAATAGCAATATCCAGCAGTCTGCACATAAACAGGACTGGAGCTAAGAAATGAGTAAGTAAGTGAGATGTATAGATGCATAAATAGAAAGAGTTCACTTATTTTGCCTTTCTCCTTTAGTTTAAGCCCTTTTCACTTACCTCTTCCCTTCTCTTGACTGTGTGTGTGTGTCTGGTTTAACAGACAGACGGTGCCTCCGTATTAAAGGAGTCATGTCTGTGTCAGTGCATGTGTACAACAGTAGATGTGAATGTGTGTGACAAGGTGGTAATGAGACTCACCGTAGGCCTTGCCACCTACATGGAAAAATATGTGTTTCGGGGAAACACTGCATTCACACACGAGCACACATAACATATAATTTCTTATAGTCAGACAGTTTCGCACGGAGAAGTCAGTTCATTTTATAGTGACAAATCAACACACAGCTCGAGTACTCACACACACACACACACACACACACACACACACACACACACACACACACACACACACACACACACACACACACACACACAGCTTGCTGCTATTACTGGTTGATATCTCTGATGTCTGCAGCTCCCTAAAAATGATTTTCCTTCTGCCTGTGGGATTTTTTTTAACACATACTGTATAGCGCCTCTATATTAATGTATTGGATTACATATACACAGCAGTGTAATGGAGACAGTTTTCTTTAGCTCACTAGTTTTATACTTAAGTAAGAGAGACCAGAAAAACAATATGTGGAACATCAATAGTGCTCTTGTGAGAGTTTACACACATGATGGGTCCACTCTTTAGCTTACAGTCACAAGCACAAGTACATTCAAGAAAGTTTTATTATTTTCAATTTAAAATGTTTTGTTTTGGGTCCCGGTTCAGCTCAGTGGGAGGAGCCTGGGCTCGGGTCAGGACCTCTCTCCCTCTGCTTTCCTGTCAGGCCCAAACATGTTTTGGTCATCAGAAGTAGGATTGTTGGGAACTACTAATCAAAAATACTGTGAAAATTTTCTGCACACACATATTTCACCACAAAGATTAAAAATGAAAGTAGATTATAACCTGTTTTAGCCTTTGGTGTCTGAACCTGCTATCTTTTCAAATCAATAGTTTAAAACTCAATATTGAACATTTTTATATTAGAAACGTCAAATTATTATCCTTCGCCTTTAACAAGTTACTTGTAGTGACGAAACCGCAGAGAGGTCATTAGAAAACTCAGCTCTTTATTTTATAGATTCTGTTTTATCTTTTTACTACACACAACTTTGGTTCACTGTCAGACTTTGCATCAGATAAACACACTGTTCACTTCCTGCCCAGTTCATGACAAGCTGGTGAATATGTATCAGCTACAATGTAAGCAGCTATTAAAGCCAGGCTACAGCTAAGAGACTTCATATTCAGTCATTTCTACTGTCATTATGTGACCAGGAACAAATAAATAATGCTTCAAAAATGTGTCAGAGCAGGAAAAACACACTAAACATTGTCACCGTCTTTTCAATAGTTAGTTCCTTCTTACTAACGAGCACCGCTAATGATACCTAATGATGGATCTCTTTATTAAAGCAAGATATTTTTTTAATTGCATGTGACTAGTCTCACTCAGCAGGTGGGTACCTGTTATACTTTGTATGTGTTGTACTGTTTTTGACCTTACACCTGCAGAAATCAGTCAGAGCACGTTGTTGTACCCACTAATATGCAATCCACTCTTTTTCCATAAATTTGTCTTCTTCGTCGTCCATGATGGGCTTTTTTTTATTAGCAGACATCCATCTCTGCAGCTTCCCACTTCCATCTTAGTCATCCTAAATAACTCTACAAAGAATTCAGCTTCTCTGTTTTTTACCAATAATTTTGATATGATCAGAATATTTTTTTAACATTTTTTGCACCACCTGTCTTCATCCCCTCTTCTTTTATCTCGCTGTTTCTTTTTTCTGCTTTTTTAAATTCTCTACTCTCTCTAATGAATCATGTTGAAGCTTGCTCTCATACACTGCTGATGGAAGCCCTCTGGCATGCACACATATTGCATACATTCATCACTGTTACAACAGAAGTTAGACTTTGCAAGCAAATACACACAGTCGCATACATAATGATGCACACTTGACCCTCTGCTCATGCATATTTTTGTGTATGAAAATTAAGATAGCTGTATCTGAAACATGTGAGCGTCATTGTCCAGTTCAAAGGATCGTTGGCAATTTCAATAATTAACTCTACAATTCTAGTACTCTTCTTTTTTCCACTGTTGTCATGGCAGATGAGAGTTTCATGAGCTGCCAACATTAGCTATGTATTGTAATGTTTTGAATCTGTGTATAGTAAATGAATGGGAGGATATGAGACAAACACACATGACCCATGGCAGAGACAGATGAACATACAGATATAATATCTTTGTGCTCAGATGTAGATATGCATGCTAAAGCTTAGTGGCATTAAACTTGTCATGTTTCAGAAATCAGCAAGGAAGAATGGACACTGTGTGCAAGATATATCGACACAAACTGTCATGACCCCAATATTCAAACAAACGCAGATGTATTCACAAAGGAAATGCCTTTTAATCTGACTTTTTAAAAAAATGTCCACAACCTGTACAGCAAAAAGCATGTCAAATTTTATGGTGTTTCCACTTCATAAAGACAAAATAAAAGAGGAGAGAGACACAAGCGAAGTAACAAGAAACTGGAGATTGGTTAGCGGCTGCGCTAAACATCCAGAAACAGAATCATGGGCTCATCCGTAATACTGGATTTAGCCAGCTGTGCAACATCAGGTGCACTTCTCAGCACTGGCACAATATTAACAGACTGTGTCTGAGGTTTTTGTCAAAGCACATATCTGATTGCTATAACTGAACTCAAGTAATATAGAATTAACAGAAAGAGACAAAAAATACATCTGAAAGTGTGTGGGTATAACAGATAGGACAATTAAACATATATTGTTTAGACACAACCCAATATTAACCACATATCATCAGCCGCCTGTGACATCATCATCGAAGGACAGGTCAATACTAATGAGGTCAGGAGGAGGGGATGAAATCTGATTACGATCCCCAGTTCATAAACAATATATTTCTATTAAAATCCAGCTTGTACACAAGCAGCGAGACAGAAAGAGAGAACCAAAAGAATGACAGCGAATCAAATCGCAAAGGGACACAAAGACAAGAAAAACGACGTAGTTTAAGAGAAAGAAAAATGGTTAAAAAAGTATGGGCTTAATAAATGCAGGGCCGTACAGACTAACCAGATATTAGTAATTAAAATACTGAATCATTGTTGTTTCCATCACTCCCACTGTAATAAACCTCCCCTTGCTTTCCTCCAGGCTATTATGGCTTATTTGAAGAGGAACAGACTTGAGCATGAAAATCAACCAGCTGCTTTATTAGATTAAAAGTACGAGGAGATCAAAGCTGCACAGTCACAGATAATGTCTCTAGTCCCACAATAAACACCATCATATAGAGATTTTCAATGATTTCGGACACAGTGTATGCTCTTGCTGGTGATGGGGAAAAAAATCAGTCTAGTATTTGTTTTATTTGGACCTAAGTGTACATACAAAAACACAGGTTTTATAGTTTTAGCCTCTGCACATCATTATAGTGGATTTTAAATAAGCAGTTAAGATGTGATTGAAGTGAAAACTTTAAGCTTTAATTTAAGAGATTTAACAAAAATATTGTATAAAGGCTTTTTAGGAATTACAAGCATTTAGTTTAAATGCACTGGGGTCAGCGGGGGAGCTGGCCCCAGGGAGGGGTCACTTGCCCCTCCCTTTCTTCCCTCCCCATCTCCAGCTGCCTCCCTCTTCCCGCTCCACCACAATCACCCACACATGCAGGGCCTTGGGGTAGGGGTGTGTCACCAGGGTGCAGAGGAGGCATCCCCCCCCTCTGTCCCCTTCTGGCTGCCTCTGCCTCAATTTTATCTCCCAACTTAGACATTCACATTACTCACACTCTCATAACACATACATATAGGATCTTGGGGGTGGGCTCACAACACGGACTCCAAATTACCATCAGGGTGTACACCTCACCCCTGGCGTCGTTGCCCACCTCTCAATTTTAAATACACGTAGACATTGAGGGCTATCAGGAGGGGCTATATGCTTACCTGCTGCTCTCTGGCAGGTAGCTCCATGCCCTCCTGGGTTTTAAATGCACCTTAGAACACATATACATCAACACTACATATGAGCGGGTAGAGGGAGGTTTGGAGTCTTCTCACACCCCCGGTCTCTGCGGCCTGCTGGAGCGGGGGGGCTAGGAGGAGGAGTTGGCCGTCCGACTGGGGTCTGGTGTGTGGGGCCTCCCTGCTGCTGCGGAGTCGGGGCAGTCTGCTTCTCCCCACTGCAGGGAAAAGGGTAACACCACCTGGGTCTGGGTGCAGTTTCCCCCTCCAGGGGCAAGGGTACCTAGACCCGGTTCTTAGAGTACGCTTGGGGAGTGTGATTGTGTGTACAGCGTCTCTTTATGTCTGTCTCCACGTTGGTTGAGTGTGGAGTAATTGCCTATGAGAGCATGAGGGTGGGAATGGATGTTTGTATTTGAGTGTGACTGTATGTCTGTGTCTATATGTCAGGTTGGGTATCAGACGCCACCTCTCTGGGGACATCTCAGGCCCTCCAAGGTTTGGAGGCCTATCTCCCCCCACCACTTCCCCTGTCGGTGGCAGACGCCCTCAGACATCGATGCGTTGGTGGTTCTTTGTGTCCGGGGGTGGGCGTCCGGGTACACACCGGCTCACTCCTTGGTGGCTGCTTATCGGGGCCTGGAACCTGGGGCTCGCTCGGGCCACTTTGGGGATGGGGTGCCCTCGGCCTCACGGCCCGGGGCTCGGCCACTCAGGCACAGCTGGCTGCCGGCGGAGCTCACGGGCACGTCACTGCAACCCCCCCTGGCTTCTGCTCCGCGGCTGCTGAGTGATCCCTCATCTGGGACTCTCCTCAGCTCTTTCTGGGACAGTGGCGCGGCTGCCCCTCTGTTGGTCTTCCTTGGTCTCTTGTGTTCTGGGGGCCTCTGGATGTCTGGAGTTTTGATCTCCTCCATACCTGCTTCATGCCCTGGAGGACGGGGCTATGGCCCCCCACACCCTCTAGCAGATCATTACATTAAGGAACCTTTTAAATACAAGCGCGCTCATGCTCACAGGTGTACACACGGGTGATCACACACACAAACTACACCCTTTTTGGCTCCTACCTCAAAGCACACTGTGCGCTGTCGATCTTATGTGCTGCACAATAATGTTTAATATTAAGTATTTAGTGTTATATTCCCATATATCATTGTGATGTTGTTTATTCTATTACTCTCATTTTCTTCTGCTTGTTTTCTTTTTTCTTTCTCAACAGGTGATCCAGGTGATCGATATATGTATTTTTTGTCTGCTTATTTTGTTGGTTTTTGTTTTTTGCCCTTTATCCCCGTCCCTCTTCTCCGCTGTTTTTTTTTTTGTTTTGTTTTGTTTTTCCCCCCTCTTTCTTTCTCCCTTTTCTTTTCCCCTGTCCCGTATCTAGCAAGTAAAAAAATAAAATAAAATAAAATAAAATAAAATAAACAATAAAAGGTAAATCAAATGGACCATTACGGCAAGGCTGGGATGGTCCATTTGGTAAAGTAAATCCGTTGGGCATCTTTCTTCGCCTTTAGACAATAATTCTGATGGCAAAAGAACCAAACGGGACAGGTTTATAAAAAAAGAAAAGAAAAAAAAAGGAATTACAAGCATTTTTATACACAGCAGGAAATTAATAATAAATTTGATACAGCCGTTTAAAAACATACTTACGTATATGTATCTGTAGCTCAGGTGGAGCTCAGGTGGAGCGCTGCACTAAGGTTCAGTTGCACAGGAACAGATTATGCATCACAAAGTCAATAAATAATGGATTGGAAGGATTTCATAAGTTAGTCAAATGTTTGTTTGGATATTTCTCTCAAAACCAAACTTTTCAGCACCTCCACAAAGGTCATCATAATTATGCAAATTCTCCAACTCTCTGTGAATGGTACTCATGGCCATTGATCAGTGGTCTTTGATCAGTGGGTTTTGGTCAGTGGTTGTTGATCAATGGTCATGAGAATTTGCATAATTATGATTAAGGAACTGACCTCCCAGCCCATTGTTCCTTCAGTGGGCTGGTTTCAGTCATTGTGCAAATGTACTGTTTATAAGATTGGGGAAACCTGCAGTCAGCTGAGACTGAAGAAGTCACTTGGATGAGTGACGAAACGTTTCTCCCACAAAACGCTACGTCCAGATGAACAGATTCAACTTTTGGGAGATTTACTTTCCTGGATGATTGAGAATGCATCAAGACGTTTTAACCCACTTTGGCAAGGACTGCCTAAAGCTTGTACGTCAGTATGAGCAAACAGCACGTAAGATGGCTGATTACAGGAACCACCTGAGATTCAGCCTCAGATGCCGACAAAACAGGATTACTCCTAAAAGTCTGCAAATGAGCTCTTCAGTTAAAGGCTTCCGGGCAACAAAAATCCTCCAGAAGGCACAGCATCAGTTGCTTAATGAACGGGTGAGGCAAACAAATTTTACCATCGACATGCTAAAATCTCAAGATGAGCGGATCCGACAGAGACTGACAATGCTTTTAGATGAGAATACTCTTAAAAAGGTGTTTGACTTTACTGAGAAGGCTCGTCTAGCACAGCACAAGAAGTCTAAGACCAGGCAACAAAGGAAGTTGGACTTACTGTTGTACGTTGGAAACCACCGCAAAATACGGAGAGTGTCCTCAGCGGCCAGAAGAGACAAGGATGCGACGCGGAGGATGTGGACAAGTGGGTGAAGAATTTGTCTGACAGCTCACCCAAACAGAGAAAAACATCCTTGCTAAAGGGCTGAATTTTGCCGTCACACCGAGACAAATCCCGCTAGTGGAGCTGATCACAGCCACAGAAACAGCAATTCGTAACAACAATATTGCAGAAGTGGAAGCAGAGCAACTACGGACGAAAGTTTCGGCCTGTCTCAGCAATGCAAAGCCCCCAGCATCCAACATCACCATGGAGGAGAGGAAGGCACTCACATCACTTAGTGATGACAACAACATTATCATCCTGCCGGCAGACAAGGGTAGGTGCACAGTATTGCTTAACCAGAAAGACAATCATGAGAAGGTTTTGTCACTACTCAGTGATGAAAATACTTATGAGCCCCTGAAACGAGACCCAGGAAGTGGCTACAAGAAGAGGGTGATAGACTGTCTGAAGCAGTTAGAACAAGACAAGGCTATTGACCGGACCTCATACCACAGGCTGTACCCAGGGGAGTCTACACCACGTCTGTATGGTTTACCGAAAATACATAAACAGGGTGCACCTTTAAGACCGATTGTCTGCATGATCACCTCTGTCACCTATAACATCTCCAAGTTTCTGGCTTCGATCCTCAACCCGCTGGTGGGCAGCTCTGAACACCACATCCAGAACACCCTGGATTTTGTTGAGAAGGTGAGAGATGTCATTATGGAGGCAGATGAAACCATGGTCTCGTACGACGTTACATCTCTCTTCACTTGCATCCCAGTCACGGAAGCGTTGGAGGTAGTTCATAAGAGATTACAGGATGACCTCAACCGCAGCAACAGGACCACTCTCAGCACCGACCAAGTGTGTTTAAACTGTGTCTTCATTCCACCTACTTCACATACAAGGGTCAGTTCTACAGGCAGAAACATGGGTGTGCCATGGGCTCCCCAGTTTCACCCATCGTGGCCAATTTGTACATGGAAGAAGTGGAAAAGAGGGCTTTGCTATCCTACCCTGGAACACCACCAAGCCATTGGTTCAGATATGTGGATGACACCTGGGTGAAAATCAAATCTCAGGACGTACTACATTTCACGGATCACATTAACTCGGTGGACCGACACATCAAATTCACCAGGGAGGATATGAAAAGTGGCAGGTTAGCCTTCTTAGACTGTGAGATTTCCATCAGTAATGGGGGACATCTAAAAGCTGACGTGTACCGTAAACCTACACATACGGATCAGTATCTAAGGTTTGACTCTCATCATCCACTGGAGCACAAACTGGGTGTCATCAGGACGCTACAACACAGAGCGAACACCATCCCCACTGACACAGAGGCCAGGAAGGCAGAAGACCAGCACATCAAGAAGGCCCTGAGTAAATGTGGTTATCCCAGCTGGACTTTTGTCAAAGCTGGGAAGACACCTAAAGAAAGCTCCAGCCGATCCAGGAGAGAAGGACAACTGCTGCCCAAGCGAAAACCTGTAGTGATCCCATATGTGTCAGGAGTATCGGAGCAGTTGAGATGCATTTTTTCTAAACACCGGGTCTCTGTGGCTTTTAAACCCCAAAACATGCTGCGCCAAAAACTGGTCCATCCCAAGGATCGAGTCCCCCGACACAAACAGAGTAACATAGTGTACGCTGTTAAGTGCAAGGAGGATTCCAAGGATTTATACATCGGGGAAACCAAACAACCTCTAGCGAAGAGGATGGCACAACACAGAAGAGCTACCTCGTCAGGCCAGGACTCTGCAGTCTATTTACACCTACAGGCCAGTGGACACTCTTTCAATGATGAGGATGTACACATCCTGGACAGGGAGGAACGCTGGTTTGAGGGCGGAGTCAAGGAGGCCATTTACGTGAAAAGGGAAAGACCATCTCTGAATCGAGGAGGGGGCCTAAGGGTACATCTGTCACCATCTTACAATGCTGTGACTGCAGCCATTCCCCAACTCTCTGTGAATGGTACTCATGGACATTGATCAGTGTTCTTTGATCAGTGGGTTTTGGTCAGTGATTGTTGATCAATGGTCATGAGAATTTGCATAATTATGATTAAGGAACTGACCTCCCAGCCCATTGTTCCTTCAGTGGGCTGGTTTCAGTCATTGTGCAAATGTACTGTTTATAAGATTTGGGGAAACCTGCAGTCAGCTGAGACTGAAGAAGTCACCTGGATGAGTGACGAAACGTTTCTCCCACAAAACGCTACGTCCAGATGAACAGAATCAACTTTTGGAGATTTGAATATGTTCTTCTGTTATTTTTAGTTAAGGTTTAGTCTCGTCTATGTTATCATCAAGGTCCCTTTATTTTTGAGTCTTTTCCTGTCCTCTGTGTTTAACGTTTAGTTATGCTTGTGCTTTTGTCTCCGTTATCTGTCCTTGTGTCTGTCATGTGTTTCATTTTGTCAGCTTGTGTTGTCATGTCTACATCCCATTATGTTCCTGTTTTATTTTGAAGAGTCTCGTGTTGCATGTTCGGTGTGTTTAGTTTTGCTTCCCCTGTGGTGTTCAGGTTCATTTGTGTCAGCTGTGTTTCCCAGGTGTTTCCACTACGCTCATTACCCTGCTGTGTATTTAGGTCCTCTGTCTCCCTCTGTTAAGGGTCGGTCTGTCAGTTTTCCTTCCTTCATGTCATGTCAGATGTTCAGGTACCTCATGGTCGTGCTCATGCTAAAGTGTATTCTCATAGTTCTCATGGGTGTTTCTGTGATGGTGAACCATAAATATTCTTTGAATATAAAGGGGATAAAAGCAATTAACAAATAAAATGATCATCCAATTACAGAATCAGGCGAGGTCCTCATGAATTTTCTTTGGTCTTGAGCAATACTTTGTGTATCTCTTGCCCAGCTATTGCTAGATCATGTTTCTGACCCCGTACTCTGGTGCCTTTCATGCTGCCAACATGCAAAATTATACCGTGTCCCATACAGAGTGCACACTTCTGTTCTGCAGACATTCAGGTGTGCAATATGCTCCAAAGAAACACATTAGATTAATGACAACAAAAGGCCGAACTGAATACGGCCAATCACACTGTACACACAGGTGAGAAACAGGACAAAAACACACACACACGTAAATATAATTAAATTCCAATTTGCACACGCACACTTTATGCACACAGCTAATAGACAAACACAGAGACACACATGTGTTGTATATTCTCACTCAGACACACACAGCAGCGCTCCTTTGTGTGTGTGTGTGCGTGTGTGTGTGCGTGTGTGTGTGTGTGTGTGTGTGTGTGCCTATGGCAGCAGCTACTGTGGCATCTGTTGCCCACAGAGCCAGTCTGCTGGAGCTGGAGTCAATTATAAACACATTAGGCTCTGTTTCCCATAACACACAATGACAGAAATACCTGTACGTGATCGCTCACACAAGAACAAAGTCAGATGTGCACACTCCAGCAGCAAACTATGAAACTATATATCCATCATTACGTCACTGCTGAAGAGACCGTGAGAAAAATGTGCAAATATAAGCCAAGTATGATCCAGTTTCTCTTAAAACACAGGAAAGGTGCAGAGTGTGTGTGTGTGTGTGTGTGTGTGTGTGCGTGTGCGTGTGTGTGTGTGTGTGTGTGTGTGTGGAGGGTAGCTATGGATAAAGATTGACTTCGAAACTGAGAAAAATTATAAACAAAATACCTCCAGACTAGTCATCTTATAAAACTCAATTTGTTGAAGAAGCCACTTGTAAAAATCACAGGCGTGCATCGTATTCCCAGCAGACCTCTAAATGCTAAAAGTATCCGCGCCCTCAAAGACAGCGGCTTTGGATTAAACGTAGCTGACAGACTGAATAGAAAAGAATATCTCTGTCTTTCTGTGGGCTTTCTTCCATTAGCGTGCTAGACAAGCCGTCACGAAGAAGGCGCACGGAGGCGAAGCACGTAAAGCTGTTTGGGTGTGGACTTGCGCGTGCACCCTCAAGTATTTTTTGAGTACATGTGCATGTTTATAATGTACTCTATGTGGGGAAAATTTCTGTAATAGAGCAAAGCCGACCTTTGGTGTGTGTGTGTGTGTGTGTGTGTGTGTGTGTGTGTGTGTGTGTGTGTGTGTGTGTGTGTGTGTGTGTGTGTGTGTGTGTGTGTGTGTGTGTGTGTGTGAGAGAGACAGCTGGCAAACAAGCATCACTCTTTCTGAGACCGACTGACAGGAGGACTGAGGAAGAACGCAGACAGAGACAGAATTCAAAGATACAAAGAAACAAATATTGAGCTCGTTACAGACGGTTTTTATCACAGCTGGAAATTATTAACACGTACAGATCAGACAGAGAAATCAGAGGAAATCAAACAACAGAAGATGAGAGGTGAGAATCACGTGCTGTGCACAAACATATAGGACAATCCTCAGCTGCATTCATAGCTGGCATAGAGGGGCATTTAAGAAGGCTTTATGATCAAACTGCTGTCATTCAGCACTTTGATCTGATATTATTCTGTCAGTCAGTAACACAGGGAATCTGAAACATCTCTGCATATGTGTGCATCTCTGATCTTACCTGTGTTTGTTCACTACTACTACCAGTGGGCACGCGGGGGGGTTATCACGTAAAAGGAAACTGTTTAAGACCCACATATACACTTCATTCAGAAAGAAGTTGGAAGCTGTCAAAATTGTTTGCTAGCCATCAAAATCCTCCCATAAATATTAGTGTGAGCCCAAAACTTTAGCCAAATATTAGCAACAACATCTTCTACAACTACATCAGTATGTTTTTCTGCCTTGTGAGCTTTGGAATAAGCACTGGTCTGAGGTCAGTACATGAGGATATCTGCTGAGTTAATAATAATGCATCTGATACTAACCCCTTTTCCAGAAAGGCAGGGTGCCCGTAGCAGTTTTAAACTATTAGTTAAATCAGTCCAGAGCTAATATGAAATGTGTTTTTTATAAATGTTATTTATTCTCATTTTGAATTTCTTGCCAGTATCTGTCACAGGCTGGGTCTCTGACCCAGCATTTTGTGTTTTATTTTGTAATTTTTGAAGTTTTCATGTTAGTTTGGTTATAAGTTTGTGCTGTTCTTATTTAGGGGTTAGTGGAGGTTTAGGTTATTATTTATCATCTGTCTCGTTGGTTTCTGTGTTTGGTTCCTTGTCTAGTCTGTCATGTGTGTTAGGCCTGTTAAGCTTGTGTTGTCGTGTCTAAGTCTGCATGTTTCCTGTTTTATTTTGAAAAGGGTCTTGTGTTCTGTGTTCATGTGGTTAGTTTTACTCTTTCCTGTGCATCATTATGTTTATCCTAGTCAGCTGTTTCCTCATGTGTCTCCACTTCCCCTGATCGCCTCATGTGTGTATTTAAGTCCTTTGTTTTCTGAATGTCGTTGTCAGGTCGTCTGTTATCCCCACCATTGTCTTAGTCATTGTCATTGTTATAGTCACAGTCATAGGACTTCATAGTGTTTGTTTCTTAGTGATTTTTTTAGTTTGCTTAGGGTTACATGTTTAACTCCTGTCATCATCCAAATAAAGGATCGCTTTTGTTTAAACCTGCAACTCTTCGTCCACAACTGCTTTTGGGTCCTGTTTCAAAAACACACCGGCGCACCCCGCCGTGACAGTATCACATTAGAAAAGAGACATTTTGTGATGTTTCGCCTCTGTTTATAACAAGTTTGTTAGTAAGCTGTTTTTTCTTTTCTTGTATTTTTTGGGAACATTTTGGGTGTTTTATTGTTGCTGGTTTGTTTTTTGGGACATGGCTGAAAATATTCCAGGTGACAGATCCTGACTCTGTTTTTATTATGGCGCTATGCTATTTTACTGCATGCAGATTTTGTTTGACTCTTTCTAAAGTGTCCATCATCAGCATTATTGGTGCTTTCACAGATGCACGTACTGATTTCATTCCTGATCATGCGTACTCTGTACTTGTTTTCAACTTCTCTGGATTCTCTGAATGTTTTAACAATTTAAGATTCTTCAGGTATCAGAATAGACGCATTCTTTGCAGTTTTACATGGAGAAACTTTATTCTTGAATTGCTGAAATATGTGGCTGTGCAGTCTTTACCAGAGTGGTAAATCTCTTTTTATGTGTGGACATGATCTGCTGCTAAATGTCCTTTTTTGCAGAGCTTTACTTTTTGTTTTTGCTTTAAAACCTTTTTGGGTAAAGGTTACAAAACTGTATGTTTTGTGCATCTTGTATCTTGTTTGTATAGTGAACAGTAACTTCCTTAACCTCCTTAGAGCCTGTGCTCGCTGCAATACCATCATGTTCCAGTCTCATGTGCGGTCCTGACTAATAACTGGGATGGCGTGAAACACATATGAGCTTAGAGCAGCGGCGCTTCCTGTAACTGGCAGTTAAAAAAAACAGTGGTTAATTTCTGAGTTTATACTAAAGTAGAAATTCAGAAATCTTTCTAGTTTAGTTTTTTTCTCTCAACTTTTTCACTTTTGGGTGAAAACTTCTCTGAACAATCTAAAAGTGTATGAAACATTTGGGTGATTTCATAGATTTGGATTACTTCAGTTTCTTTTTGTTAGTCGTATCAATGTTACTGTAAAGTTTGAACTAAATTTCCAGATGAAGCTGTGTGTGTGTGTGTGTGTGTGTGTGTGTGTGTGTGTGTGTGTGTGTGTGTGTGTGTGTGTGTGTGTGTGTGTGTGTGTGTGTGTATGGTGACTGTGTTTTTATGCGTAAGGCAACAAAACAACAGATAACCGTACCTCACTCCTTCTATTAGGAGTCCCGAGGTGCAGTAAAGTGTCCAGGGATAAAATATGTGTGTCTGTGTGTGTCTGTGTGTGTCTACGAGACAGTGTGAGTGCGATAAGTAATATAGCAGTCATAGAGGAAGCCACTGTAACCTTTATACAGCTCTTTACTCTGTCACTTTCTATAAAAACACATCTCCATCACTTATAGAGGGAGAGGAAGGAGCGAGGGGAACATGCACAGAGACTGACAGAGGAGAAAGAGAGTAAAGGAGGAGGGAAGGAGGAGAGGAGTAATAGAAGCGAGGAGGAGGAGGGAAAAACAATATGAAATTGAGCCAAGAGGAGAAAGCGTAGAAGTGTTACGAAAATATAAGGAGAAGGACAATGATGAGCTGAGGAGGAGGAGGACTGGGCTATAACGACAAAAGAATGAAGATCAGAAGTAAAGAAGCACAGAAGGAAGGAGCAATAAATGAAGACGCTTCATATTTTCAATGTCAAGCGTTTCTGCGCTCACGTGCTGCCCAGAAGAAATGTGAAAAGGGGTAATACGAAGAAACAGACATAGAAAATAGGCAAAAAAAATGCTGAACGAACTGCCCGTCAAATAATAAAAGAAGACAAAGACATGCAGGACAGAAGAATAATGCAAAATTACTCACTCACTGCA
Organism: Pelmatolapia mariae; assembly: GCF_036321145.2. Lineage (NCBI taxonomy): Eukaryota > Metazoa > Chordata > Actinopteri > Cichliformes > Cichlidae > Pelmatolapia > Pelmatolapia mariae. The sequence continues at coordinate 64,222,345 of NC_086233.1, read as the reverse complement.
TGGACACTGTGGTGCAACATCTTTGGTCATCTGGATTGACACATACTCGCTGCACACGATTTTAACTGTGCAGTGAACAAAATGCTTCCATATTATGTGTTTTTATTAAAGGAAAACAAACCTAGCAAAATATTGTTATGTAGATGTGTTTAAACTCAAACAGATCCAGATTGTTTGAGCGTCCCAGTCTGCAGACGTGCTGGCCTTCTCTCCAACCTAATGGAGCTAGTTAAAGCACCGAAACTACATTTCACTAGCTGGGACCACGTCCTCGGTAACAATGGGTGATGGGGGATGAGGAAGTGTGAACTGGTGCTGCGGTTTGGGGAAGGCCTCGAAGGGGACTGGCGATGGCTCCCGGGCCGGGCAGATCCCCCAAAGAAGGCATCCCCTACAGGAGCGAAGACTGGGCGTTACGGAGGTCTTGGAAATTGTTGCAAATGTGTAACTGGTAGGCTTGTGTTGACCATCGGCCTAGGAGCTTGATTAAGTGGTCGGGGATTCCTTTGCGGGAGGCAGAAGTCGCAGCGCCGATGCGAAAGGAATGGCCAGAGAAGAGATTGGGAGGAATCCCAGAAGACGAGAGCACTTGGCGAAAGTGTGAGAGAAACCATGACCTGGTCGGGGCATGGCCAGATTCGGTGATGAACAGTGGATCTGAAGGTAAGGCATGCTGAGATTTTCTGAGGTGGAGGTAATGGGTTAGTGATTCGAAGGGGCTTAAAGGTGAGTTTATTTTGAAGTAGTATATAGGTGTGGGGCTGCCCGATTGATTGGTTTTGCTTCGTTTGAGGGAGAAAATGAGGCTGTCTTCGGAGACTGGGTGGATGTCGCTCAAGCACGGGTGAAGATCCGGCTAGGATTTCAAAGATGAGGAGGTGAATTCGGAACAGCATAAGAAGCCGAAGAAGGCGAGGAGGAACATGGCTTGGAGTGTGCGTGCCAGGAAGTAGTTGCTATACTTCAGCCGGAGGGTAGAGATGCAGAGATGTAGAAGATCTGAAGTTAGGGGTAAGCGGTGTAGGGTCGTGGCAGGTGACTGACACTGGAGACCTTTGATGAGTAATGATATCTGGGACGACATAATGGTTGGGCATGGCGAACCTGTGAGCAGTTTGGCAAAGAAATTGATGGACAGCTGATCATCGTAGAAGAATGTGATGCCGTTCCAGTTAGTGAGCAGAAGTTGCCAGAACTCGGCCCTGGAAGAGTTATCCAGCGTGATAGAGTCAAGAAGTGACGGTTTAGATGCAGCGAGTGAAAGCAAGTGAGAGATAAAGGAGCGGCCTTGAGGGATTATGCGTAGAGCAAAGTTTAAGTGTCCCAAAAGGGAGAGCAGCTGTCGTTTGGAGCAAGTGGGAGCGAGGAGAAAGTCTTTGAGGAGAAGGGTGATGCGATTGAGCTTTTCGATGGGCAGGGAGGCCTGGAAACGTTCGGTGTTAAGGGTTATGCCGAGGAACTCCAGGGATGTTGAAGGTCCCTCTGTTTTCTCTTCCGACAAAGGAACACAGAGTTCGGAGAACACTGAGTGGATAACCCATGAGATGGTGGTGACGTGGGAGGGGAGATGACTAGGAAGTCATCGAGAAGGCAGCTTATGGTTGTTGGAGAGGATCCAACATAGAGCTTTGGAGAGTGAGTTGAAGAGCTTGGGGCTGCTTTTGCAACCGAAGGTCAGCCTGACTGCCAAATAATAGGCATCCCTCCACTTGACTCCGAACAAGCACCAGAAATCGGGGTGAATTGGCAAGACCTTAAAGGCACTTGTGATGTCGGCTTTAGAAAGCCGGTGAGCTTAATGAGAGAAATGGCATGGTTCACTGTGGAGTATTTGAGAGAGTAGTCGTCGCTGGGAATGAGGCTATTTACGCTTGGAATCTGAATGCCGTGGGGAGCAGAAAGATCGATGATGATGCGCTTTTTGCCTGAATATTTTCTGGTGGCGATGCCCAGAAGGTTGATGCGAAAGAGGGGAAAGGGAGGTTCGGGGAAGGGTCCGATCATAAAACCCTCCCTGACTTCCTTGGCGAGCAGGCTGTCAACGGTTTCTGGGTCTTTGAGAGCTGACTGCAGGATTTTGCAAGCGCAAGAAACCGTTGGCTGGGCGACGATCCAGGAACAATGATCTAGGAAGTTGACGAAGTCTGGGTTAGGGTGATTTTTTAAGGCGTCTTTTAGTGCCGGAATATAGATGGGTGTGGAAGCTGACAAAGCTAGTCATGGCTTGGTGGGGTTGTGGGGGCATGCGGGGCGGGAATGGCCGCTGCCTCCAAGGTGCATGATGGGACTGCCCCGCTTGTCTGAACCTTGAGGCAAAGGCATGGTGGGGATGGAAATTGTGGGTTTAGAACAGGGGTGGGCAATCTCAGTCCACGAGGGCCGGTGTCCCTGCAGGTTTTAGATCTCACCTTGGGTCAACACACCTGAATCACATGATTAGTTCGTTACCAGGCCTCTGGAGAACTTCAGGACATGTTGAGGAGCTAATTTAGCCATTTAAATCAGCTGTGTTGGTTCGAGGACACATCTAAAACCTGCAGGGACACCGGCCCTCGTGGACTGAGATTGCCCACCCCTGGTTTAGAAAGTTCTGGTACGGGAGCTGGGGTCAAGCAGTTAAGAACGGATGGACGGCGCAAGGGCTGTGGATCGTTTTGGGCTGGGACGATGCAGGCGGAACCAGGATGTGACGCGACGCCTCACGACTTGCAGGAGAGAGAAGAACGGGCGGCGAAGACGCAGCAGTAGAGTTCCTGATCGAGACTGCCCCAGAAGGTGTCTTGGTTAAACTGCTGAAGGCGAGCAGCTGCCTGAGAAGCAAACTGGATGTGGTACTGATAGAAGCCGGTGCCGCTGAATCATAACACGAGATCGAGAATAATAGTCAGATAGGAGTCAAACTCTTGTCTTCGGGAGGGAAAGGCGGTGCAGAGAACGTCTCTGTATAACGAGAAAGCAAAAGCAAACTCGAGCGGAGTGAGCTCTTTTGCCCGAGAAGGGGCCGCACCACATATGATGATGAAACCGTCGTGGCCGTTGATCACCCTGGGAAGAGCAGGCTGCGTGAGAGGAGGGAGAATGAGCTCAGCCAAATCTACGTATTTACCGGCGATGATTTGTTGGCGAAGGTTAGCAGATACGGGAGAAGGTTTTGGGGCCGGTGGGTTGGGAGGAGGAATTGCCGAGGCCAGCGTAAACTGGACAGTGCTAGCTTGAAAAAATGGAGCCTGGACTAAAAGGCTAGGCCAGGTGCAGCTTGGAGCTTCACCGATAGGAGGAGGAAAGGCTGCTGCGTTGGAGGGATGAACGGTCGGACGGCTGGTTGTAGGGATGTTAGCTGAAATATGATGGGAAGGAGCGAAGGTGAGAAGACCTGGTATCCTGGTGCCGAGGTTACTTGCAGTGTTTGGTAGAGAAGGAAAAGGTGGCTGAAAACCTGGCATCCCGGTTACGAGGTTAGCGGCAGAGTTTAGCAGAGGATGAATATGTGGCTGAGGGCCTGGCAACTCGGTGCCGAGAGGGTTTGGTGGGGCGAGTTGCAAAGGGGGGTGGGAGACAGGCAACCCTAGCAGAGTGTCACGCTGAGTAGGAGCAGCAGCTGAGGAGGGAGCATGCGGAGTGGTGGCGAGCTGCAGCTGTTGCTGGCTGGGTGAGGCTGAAAGGAGCAAGGAAGTGTCGTTAATAGTGGCGCTGGCTTCATTTATGCCCGGAGGAGGATTAACTCTGTTCGGTGAATGAGAACGGGAGCGCTGAGATGTTAAGAAGAAACGGAATAATGTAGCCTTGTTATCGGATCGGCGAAAGCGGATGCCTCTCTCTCTCAAAGCTCGTTGGAGACAGGCGACGGTCCAGTCATAGATCTTCGTCGGCAAAGAATCTTCAGGAGACCTCACCGGAGCGTGGGAACGGTGGCGCGACCTTGGAGTTGAACGCTGAGATGGATCGTATTTCCGGGAAGCTCCGCGGGGCTGGAGACGTCCCTCGGGGCGATCCGGGGTGGAGCTCTGCCGTGAACTTTTACTGGGAGTGGATCGTCCTCTAGTAGCAGTTCGAAGGTTGTAGTTTCGCAACCGGAGCCGCTGTATTGTTGAATGGAGCGGAGAGAGGAGTTCCGGGGGATGCAAACGGCGGACCTGATGGCTGCGTGGCGAGGACGGCTGCTGGAAGGCGCCTGTTACGGGTCCGAAATTGAGGACGAGAGTAAAACAATGATGGTCCAGAAGAGGTCGATCAAACAATTGATTTTTAATGAATACACGCAGCGTGGGGAGACGTACACTGAAAACCATCAGTTGTAAATCCCCACCCAAAAATACACTTCAGATTGCTTTTATAACATCAGGGTATTATGACGCCCCCTCATGCGTTTACAAGCACATAATTTGCATCTTAAGAACATTATTTGCCTCTTTTACAGACAATGATCTATTCTAAGAGATAAATGCAGACACAGAAGTTCCCCTTTCTGGCATCCATCCAAATATGGTGATGATCTCAGGCCTTTGAGGTCCCCATGGACTTGTCCTCCTTCTGTCACCTGTTGCTAGGCAGACTCAAATGCACAAGAAGCTGAATACATTCAGGCCTTTGCTCAGCTACTATTTTACTGTAGCAATATACTCAGCATATAAGCTTTTAAGATTATAGATTTAACTCAACGATTTAAAGTGGTTGTAACTGCACCTGTAATAAACATGTTAATATTTGATTCTGATAACCCCTGTAATACAAATTATAACATAATGCCAGCAACTTCAATAAATGCTTGGATGAAATGATAATTAATGCAATGATAAAGATGATGATTATGTAAAATAATCCCTATAATTCTACACGCCCCAGACGGGCCGGCTGTAATCGGGCTCTCTGCGGCAGCTCCACTAGGAAGTTTAGGTTGCAGATCCCGGACTGCCTGGAGAAAATCAGGTGGAGAAAGAGTGACTGGTCCAATGGGCTGAGTGACAGGGAATCCATGATGATGAGCCGAAGGGTGAGTAGGAATCAAGCTCTTAGAATTTTGCGAGGTGTCTGACGACGAGGGGTGTTCGCATGAAAATGAGAACAGCAGGTATTGGTGAAGGGGCGCTTTTATAGCCTGAGGCCAGAGGGGGCGTGAAGGAGGAGTGGTCCCGCTCCTGAAATTCAGATGATATCTCCACTTAAAAAACTCGGAAGTCTTTTTCCAGAATTTATGACCTCATTATTACAACTGATTATCATTAGTGTAGTTTTTGTGTTGTCTTTTTATTTATCTTTTATGTGATAATACAGACTCATAACATAACTCTGTGTGTGTTTGACATGTAAACACACACCACAGATTTGCACTTTACGAGGTAATAATGTTACAGCTTTATTTTACAGTTTACAGCTAGGTGACAAGACAAAATACAAAAACACACAAAAGTAATGTAGGTGAAAACAAAATGAAAACACAAGATGAAAATACTGTGAGAAAAAAAGACTTCCCTCCTGAGAGACGGTGTCGTTCTAACTCTTGTACTTTTCCTATATTTCAGGCACTTCACTCTCAGCCAAAGGGATCAGACATGTTCCCACAGCATCGCTGAAGACCACCTCTACCTGTCGCTCTACCTGTCATCTGGATGTTGCTACATGAAATGAGATCAAGACGGAGCTCAGCTGTGTGATCAGTAGTGCAGCTGAACGATCAAAGCCCAATACAGAAACACAGGGAGGCTGTATGTACAAGGCATCTGTTACATTCAACACGTAAATAAAACTGGTGAATCCTATTAAAACGTTTCACTTTCACGATCTTTTAAAGGCTAGCCCTTTTGCCACAATGCCTTATATTAAGATCATCTCTGTAATTTTGTTTGATTCGTCTTGATGACAAAGAGTGACTATGGAGCCCATACAGTCCACGGTAAAGCATCATCTCAATGAATGCCACAGCTTCATTTAATTATTCACACGTGTCTTGCGTTCTGTCCCCACTCAAAGGGCTAATGAGTACCATTCAACTGCACTTGAGCCTCCGCCTTGTATGAGAAAGAACAGGCACCACTCCATTCACCCCCATTTACTGACAGTGCATATAAATTGTTTCAAGGTACATTGCTGTATCTTTGTTTGGCCGAGAGTCTTAGTTTGAGTGTACAACAACATTTTAATTTTAAGTTTCATTCCACAGCATGACAATGAGTTTTATCAATACTATGCCCTTTAGACAGAAATAAAGGATTGGCTTTGAGGTGACCTTTCTCTACAGCAAACATTTTTCATGATCACCCACATGACAGGACACTTGTTTGAGAAGATTGAACTCTTGTACCATCATAACAAGAAAATACAGAAGGGTTACAAGTAGCACAAAAACCTAAAGAAATCAGTGTGCAAGGTGTGATGGGCGATCGTGGCTCAAGAGTTGGCAGTTCGTCTTGTAATCGGAAGGTTGCCGGTTCGAGGCCAGGCTCCAACAGTCTCGGTCGTTGTGTCCTTGGGCAAGACACTTCACCCGTTGCCTACTGGTGGTGGTCAGAGGGCCCAGTGGCGCCAGTGTCCGGCAGCCTCGCCTCTGTCAGTGCACCCCAGGGCGGCTGTGGCTACAATGTAGCTTGCCATCACCACTGTGTGAATGTGTGGATGACTGAATGTAGTGTAAAGCGCTTTGGGGTCCTTAGGGACCAAGTAAAGCGCTATACAAATACAGGACATTTACCATTTGATGTGGAAACACTTAACAAGTGCAAAGGTGTAGCTACTGTTCTGTACTTTCTGCAAAAATGTCTAGCTGCTAAGAGGAATATGTTCATACTTATTTACCAGAAAATAACCCATATGAATAATTGCATTTTTACATTTTTTACCATTTTATTTTAACATGATTCCTAAAAATATTTAAATTCTCAAGTATCTAACAGTTTGCCAGTAAGTTTGTAATATTCCTTGTTTTACTGTGCAAAGAGGCACCGATGTAAGTATGAATGGAAAATATATCTATAGATAACCTGCCCTAACATATTTACAGCAAGACTAAAAAGCAAAAACAAAAAGTTAAAACTGAAGAATACCACCACCACGATCAGATTCAAATCGAATAAAGCGCGATGGATGCCAGAATCGCAGATGTAAAACAGAACCTGAGTCAGATGGATTATAATTTGAGCCATACCTCGGTCTCATTTTCAGGATGTGAAGAAGCGATGGCCAGTGATGCTTTGATCCACAATGTGGAGCTTATTGCAAAAATTCTTCCTTTGTGATTTGTTGTCCCCATGAGTGTGATGCTGTTGGTTTTTTGGACTTTCATCCTGACCAATTACTGTTTAAAGTGACATCAAAGAACAAAGAGAAAATAAATTCAATTGTTCTCATAATACCCAGAATCCAGCTGCAGACTGGAGCAGAGAGGTTAGGAGGACAAACTCATAATAACAGCTGCAGATTTATGAATCCACAGGAGACCATGCACACCACAACTGTTTCACCAACTTCAAATACTATGTAACCTCTTCTTATCTCAGTTTGGTCACAATTAAGCTGCATCTGTAATTTCACTGTGAATCGTTCTCTGAAAATACCAAAACAAAATAAATACATTCAGACTGTAAAGATAGACATTTGGGTTTTTTTATTCTCTCTTGTATGACCTTTGCTATATAATGACACCATCATACGCACATCTAGTACAAACAGGTGTTTCTATAGAAATCATGTTTAATGCCAGATGCCGCTGTTTATCGACTATAACTGCAAGTGAGGATTAAGAGATGGAATAAGAGCAGAGTTATGGTCTCCTTCATTCTCCTCCCTGCTTTAGATTATACTATATATACTTCCAAGCTTTGCCATTTACTGCAGTGCAGATGGGATGGAGGATGAGGAAACACATACACACCCACAAAATTATATAGCTCCCTGTCAATCTCTGCCCACAGGTGGCTCCCAGGTGTGCCAGTGCTGCTGACAAACTGAGAAGAAGAAAGAGAAGCTGAAGGAGGTAGAGCAGATTTGTCCTAATATGATACCCCCCCCCCAAGCACCTGCTCACCCCTCACACACACATAAATGCACAATACATCAATCATGGGTGTAAAGAGTGAAAAGGGCTCTTACATCAGTCGTTTTATACTAATCTCAGATGTGACTATAAATCAACTGTAAATAGGACCCAGTCAGAATTTGTGACAAATATTAAAATATTTCAGAAGAGTCTGTGTCTGGGGGAACGTGAATGACTGAGATCACCAACATGTTTAAAAACCATCTTTGGTGACTGAGCCCGCAGGATGGATGAGGTTGGTGTTGAGTTTCTTCAGGATCCAGATTTTGTTTGTCTTTCCAGACACGCCTCTGTGACGTGAGACCAATCAGCCTCCACAGAGCTGGAGAAGAGAGGCCGTCCACTCGTTGAACCTTGAACGTTTTCGTCCTAGTCGTGAAAAGCTGACCAGCTCTCTGTGTTCTCAACATATTTTTATTTTAGTCAATAGATGTACTCAATAATTTGACAGTCCAAACTTTTTCTTGCTTGAAACTCGAACAAGGACATCCAGGTGATGTTTTGTGGTAGAGAGGGAGCTGAAGACAACGTCTGTGCTCATCTGTGGCCACAATCTGCGGTTAGCAACTCAAAAATAAATAAATAAAGCACCATAGTTACAAGTGGTGGAAATGAACTTCTCTTGGAGGGTATTTGGGTTCAACCTCACAGATACTGTGAGGAGTTTGGACGTTCAAGAAGAGCTCAGAGCTAAAAGGAGCCATTGGGCGTTCTTCAGCAATCTAACTCTGGGGATTCGTGTTTTGCAACAATGGACGCATTAACTATCTCAAATGGTTAGAGTCGGAGAAGGTGGCTGAGGAGAAGAGTATGGTTGCTCCCACAGCTTGGACCCAAATAAGCGGATAGACGGATGGATGGAAGTTCATCTTTAGTTAGCTTAGAATAAGACTGTGGGGATGCTTAAACTAAACTTATTTTTTCATACAAGTTTGTAATCTCTGTAAAAAAAACCAAAAAAAAAAAAAAAAACAAGAACCAAATTATTATGTTATTATGTTTAAATTGTCCTTAAATGTTATTCAAAATTCCCCACCCAGTGTTTACCACTGTGTGTTGTATCACCTTCATGTTTGATCTGAAAGGCCAAATATTTTCCCTTTCTCTAATGCTAAGGGATTTTACCAAAGGTCTTCACGTCACATGTGATGCAGCATGTGAAAACCAAGTTCTCACAACTCACGATCCAAACGACGTTTAAGCCTAAAGACTAAAAAGTCCCGATCATCACCGACTCTCTGGGTGGAAGTGACCCATCATGTCCACTGACGCACCTCAGACTTTCACTGATACTGACTGAACGGTGCCTGATTTAACTATTTAAATGTGCACTGGTGAAACTATGATAGGGTTTTCCACTCGTTCAGTTTTAAATGGTCACGGTAACAACATTTCTGTGTAGAATTTTAATGAATCCTGTTCAGTCATTTTTATTGTATGTACTCCTGAGCCCACGACTTCTCAAACACCGTTACCTGTGATGATGAAATCCCCAAATTCACTGGATTTTTTTTTTTGGAATGAGAAAGTTGTTTTAAATTATTGAACGATCTGCCCTGGCAGCTTCACACCAGGCGGTTTTCCACTGCATTACTTTTCCAGTCTCTCGTTGCCCCTGTTTCAACGTTTAATGTCTGATGTGATGCTTTTATCAAATTCACAACGTTTCTGTATTTGGAAGCAGAGCTGAATAATTTCTTTCGGTTAGATCAATATCTGTAATAAGACAGGCTCCAGCTTGTGGGCCCATGTGTTTTTAGCCATTTAAAGGCTCAAGTGCCTAAAACACAGGGCCCAATGCAACTAAAATTCAGACATATACTCAAAAAGTGGATGTTTATGAGAATAATATGACACTTAATATTGTTATTGAATGGGGTCAGTAAAGGGGTGTGGCACATAACTCCATAACTAAACTCTGTTTCGTTTCAATTAGAGCCCTCAGCAGAGTCCTGGAGCCACACGTGTTCACTTTAAATGTATTCATTAAAGTCTACATTAGTTTAAGGTGATTTATTGACTGTGGAGGGTCAAAGGTTGTAAAGCTCCTTCTGACTGTAACAGTGAGAATGATGACATGAATTTATTTCTCTGTTACTACACTGTAGTATCAGTGAATTTATTCAAAATAAATAAATGATTTACTGCATTTGTACAGTAACATAAATCACAGCCAGCATAAAAAGGTCAGCCATGATAAACAATCACAAATCAGATAAAGCTGCACAGTTTTAATGATGACATTTCCCACAGGTTAGCACTTTCATGAACCTCTGTGACCCAGCAGACACTAATAAATAACACAACTCCTTTAAACATTTATTCAGTATTCATTTTTGCTGGATTACCTCGGGCTGTCACGCTTCAGATTTCCTGCAGGTTAGGAAGATACGTGAGTGGTCCTTTTATTTCAAGTTGTTTCTGAACAAATAAAGATTGAATTAAAGTTAATGGAATAGTTTGGCATTTGGAGAAATATGTATGTATTCACTGTTGTGAGTTTCATACCATTCTCATAGTTGTGTACACTTTTAAATGTAACGTAAGAGAAAAACTGGGGGAAAAAAGGAAAACTGGCACAGGTGCCAAAATTCTCACAGCAAGTCAGGAAATATTGCAAGCTCCACTTTCATCTAAAAATAATAATTTAAAGTAAATAAATAGCAATTCCCCTTGAAATGGTGGATTTCTGGGGGTTTTGGTGAATTTATACGTTTTAGTTTTTTACATGAAACACGTATATTAATAATCCTGGAAGACTTTGTGCTGTTTTATAAGAATTAGAACTTTCTCACGTAACACCAGGCACATTTTTATAAAAGTGCTTTAAACAACGTGTTTCATTTTATAGAGACGCATTTAATCATCCCCACAACTTTCTGTAAACTAACATTTTATTGTTCGTATTGTCGGGACTACCACACAGAACACACCTAAACCAACAGAAAAATCATCTGGCACCTATTTAATGTTGCACGTTCTCTGTCAGTGCTCTCTAACTATTACACACACACTCAGTTTGGAGTTCAGTGTTTGCAGATGGTGCACTATCTAAAAAAAGGAAAAAAAACAGTGGCTATTCACAGTCAGTAATAAACACTAAAGCTTGGCTTAATCCTTGATAGGAATTATTTATTAAGATGTGAATTTATATTCACCAGCAAATAAGCCTTTAAAATCTGAGACCGAATTAAGGGCCAACATCTATTGTCTTATCGTTTTATCTTTTAGTCTGAATTTGTAACTACAAAATATGCTCAAAAAGTTTTTCAGCTCTGTCTATAAAAAGCCAAAATCTTAGCAGTGGATCTTAAAATCATCTATAGTTCAAACAACAATAAACTCAGATATCAGCTTTCACTGTCAGCACTTGTAACTCGGTGACATCAGGGATAACCAGGGCTGGACTGGTAATCTGGCCGACCAGGCTTTTGTCCAGCAGGCTGTCGCATTCGTGGACCGACGGGGCAACACGAATGTAGACATGCAGACTGCAGGCCCGAATGAAGACTGCTGTGCACCTGCTGTACAAGCAGTGACTGCAGCCCATTCATTCATTATTCCTTTTAAACAGAAAACAATGTGATTATGTGACCAATTATTCTATCTCCCCTTTTCCATGTACTACTAAGCTTCACAATTGCTTTGAGAAATTGCACAACTGTGTGCACATACTGTATTTAACTAGACCGTCGGCACTGTTTTGACCCATTATGGTGAGCTCCCAGTCCAGACCTGGAGATGACCGTAGCAGGAACAGGGATCTTGACCAGTTCTGTTTCAGCTTTTCATTATGCCACTAAGCACTGCTGTTTGAAAGTGAAAACAGCCATCAACTAAATAAAAGAGAAGTGAAGCAGATCTACAGATTCAGGTGACTTAATACAATCCTAGGAATATTCCTGCTGTGTCAGAATTCCCCAGAGAGCTGAGTCATGTAGTTTCTTTTTTCAACGTCTAAAATTACAGCTCTGCACTGGGGCTGCTGTCTGCAATATCCTGCAGTTATGAAGGGTGTCTTTGAAGAAATTACATGCATGGCTTCTTGGCTTTGCAAGTAATGATGCAGCTGCTGTGATGGGCTGCTAGAGAAGACCAGACGCACTCCTGAATGAAACGGTCGACTCATTCACATGTGAGAACTTACAGTCCAAGGAAACATTACACAGCAGAATCAATTTTACATATTTATTGTCACTCAAACGTCTGATGTCAGTCAGGGCCTTCGTCCCTATAGCGAGATTTACAAATGTATGTGAAAGATGGGTGATGTGCCACAGATGAGAAAGCAGTCAGACTCTTTTCTAAATCTGATACATAGGAATCTATTTATTGTTATTTAAATTAACAGCATTAGAAATTTTTTCATATTAAATCTAATTAAATCCATAAATGTTACATTGGCAGCAGTACTGCAATACTAAAATGATACAAACGCTGCCTTCAAGACCATCTCCTTGTGCACATCTGCACTGCTTCCAGTGCTCCTGTTATATTTGAATCACTGCACCGGGTCACAGATGGACGTGAACATCTGTCATTAAACCATGGAACTAAAACCTGTACAGAGTTCTAGTACTGTCAAACTGACTCAGCCACTGCTAATGAGATATTCTGGATACGACTCAGGCGCAAATAGGACTTGAATGAACTCTGACCTTTGAGCAAAAACATGACATTGTGGAAAAGCAAGCGACACATATCATTTCAAATTAAGATGAAAACTATAATGAATTGCAAAGCTAAACAAAGTCTTGTTTTCTTTCTGCAACATTTTTACTTCTCAATAATCCATAACATGACTCAATAACTCAACTATGCCAGCTTTATCTTTCTGAACAAACCGAACGTGCAGATGCAAATCCCACTGGTGTTTTTGAAGGTCAAGGGTCGCAGAGAAGACTTGCTACTGTTGCTGTGTCAGGTGGCTAATCCACAGATACAGTTTGTCTGTCAGTGACAGCAACAAAGCATGAGGCAACATGATGATGGTGTTTCCAGCTGCGAAGAAAAAAAGACTAACGTGCATGTCAAAAAATCATGCTGAGTTGCCACTTGTAAAAACACAAAATCTCATGCATGAAAAGGTTAACATCATCATGCACACAGACACACACACAAACACGTGAACACACCGGCGCACACATAACAATGTCAGAAATTAATTTGAACCAACAGAATGTGACACAATATCTCCGTTTGCAGTCCCAGCGAGTGTGCCTGCTTGTGTGTGGTGGGGTGGAGACCCAGGGGGCGTTTGAGTACAGCAGATATGAAACGGGGCATTAATTGAGCTTCAAACTAAAGGGAATAGAAGAGGCGGGGGGTAAGGGAGGATACTGCAAAGAAACCAAGAGACAGAGAGAGAGAGATGATGTGTGCAAGAAACAGACAGACAGATGCAGAGAGAGAGAATCATGCTGAAGGGAATAACAACTAGTGACGCTCATTAAAACTGATTATTAAAGCAGCAACACTGAAGAGCTGCATTCAGGCATAGCCACAGCATCCCTGATGTGTTCACATGCTTCTTGCATATGTGTGTGTGTGTGTGAATTTATTGTTTCTATGAACAGATAGCTGCTGAAGCATTACGCTGCATGCACTTAAAACAAACCTGATTTTCATAAATTAAACATTTATCTTGTTCCCTGAGTTTTTTAGTGCAGTCACACTTCTCCTCTTGTCTTTGCTCTTATGCATGAGTGAGCAATGATGTCCTACCGTCCAACAAGTGCTGTCAAAGTGCACTCATGCAAGGCACTTCAAGCAAACACCTCAACTGCCTCGTTGTTAAATGTTGGAAAATAAATTAGGCAGCTGCAGGTGGGAAAGCGTGGCAGACTTTGGAGTGAAAAACAAAAAAACAAAGGATTTTTTCAACTATTTCAATAAAATTACTCAAACATCAAGACGGCAGGAATTCACACTTTCTTATTTTAGTAACAATGCAGTACCGCTCTTATAGTTGGCATAAATACTGGAGGAAAGTTGATTACTGCATATCTTCATATAACTGCCAGGGCTTGGCATAATTTAGATTTTAAAGAACTAACACACCACTTCACTGAAGGATATAGCCCTCCTCCAGAGGCCATGCAGTCAGTCTTACTGCATCAAATCATGCTTCACAATCCACAAACACTCTTTTTTTTATCTGTGTACCAATTAAACTTGGTGGCCTTGATATGCTAAGCTATTCACCTTGTTTTATTATGTTTAGTGGTCATATTTCATATTTTAGTGTGTTTATTGTCAGATTTTCTTTTCCAAAACGAATGTGAGCCTCAGAGAAAAGCTGCGATGATATCTGTGGACATTGCCTGCACTCAATCATCAAACACACCAAGTCACCAAAAACTGTGTTTTCTTTCCAAGTCTCTCTCTCAGATAACATTATATTGCTCTTACAGTGAAAATAATAAATGTTTCCTCAAGGAACAAGGTTATATTCAGCGCCCAGAATTCATTACTGTGATGAAAAAGGGGACGTTTTTATTTCAACAACTAATAAGAGTTTAGATTCTCCCTATAAACAGCTATATCATTAAATAGCAAACTATCCTCGAGCTCAGAAACCAACAACAGATAAAGTCAGTGACGTCACGAGCTTACAATAGTGACAGTTTCCTAGGAATCCTGAAAGTTTGGGTGGCAGTGTCAAACAGATTCATTGTATTAAGATGATATGGAGCCATTTGAATTATTACTACAGCATTAAATCTGGGAAGATGAGAAGATGATAACATACACTTAACATAAACCCAAAACATGGGAAGATGGTTCAGAGAACGGAAGTAATCCCAAACAACTAAAAACATGGGGGATGAACGCAACCAGGGAACCCAAGAAGCAACCAGAGGGGTGTCCACCACAGCCAGGTTTCCTTCCCCATTAGTAAAACGATAAAGGTTCCACAGCTGTGATTATCAACCTTCTCTGTAAAGCCAGACTTCGTGCTTCAGCTTCATGCACGGTCACATAGAAACAGGTTGTTCATGCACAGCATAACTCTTCTTCTCCAAAGTCTGATGCCTACTCCAATCAGAGGTAATGATGATAAAATGGTAAATATAACAATCAAATCCAACAGTGTTGTAAATAAGGCAGGAGATTCATGCTGAATTCTGGGGTTTAGTGCACATTGGCGGTAAAAACAATAAATAAAACATTTGAATTCATTCTTTTAATGCTCTGTCAGTCCAACTGTTCACATCACAGGTATGAAACTTTCACCTGGATACATTTAAAAGGTTCCTGTCCTAATAAAGGAGACATGAAAATGGCTTTATTTTGTCTGCAGATCAAAGTGAAATTACTCTTATCGATTGAGTAGGTATGCTAATGCTCTGTGCTCTAGTAGCTGTAATTTCAGCTGTGTATAAGAGGTTTAGCAGCAGATTAGAATCAAGTATAAAATATTAATGCATTTGTGACGTTAGTAAGGTATGGCTTAACAACTTACACAAAACGTATTTGCCCGTTCCTTCCTGTGTACCGAAACTCAAAAATCTATGTCTGTATAACTCTGAATAAAAAGGTGAATATTTTGTCTCGTCGGTACGGAAGGGAATAAATAAAAAGCAGAATAAAACATCTCCTGAAGGGCATTTTCTGTTGACTACAGAGGTGTGCTTGTGTACTTGTGAGAAAGCAGCACATTTCACAGAAGACAGACAAACCATCAGTGCACAGTGCTGCCACAAGCACAGCCTGGAGCAGAGAGAAGGGATAGCAGGTGTCTGTTTATGCCTTATGTAATATTACTCTTGCGTATCCAGCATGAACAAATTAATATGTAGCCCTACTGCATAAAACAAGCTCTTTGTAATCTATTACAGCTTACCTCTGTGTAGTAAATGCTGCGAGTGAATTAATGATGAATTAATGTGCATTGTAATCATTTAGCAGGAAACAGTGTTCAGTGGTGGGAGAGCATGAATCTGATCAACACATCTGAGACCAAGAGGAGGAAAGCTTTGCATTATAAAGTCAATAAAAATATATTTGTTATCCCGAGTTTTAACTAACGTCAGTGAGAAGCCAACAGCATCACACTCTGTGTTTAATTTTAAAACAGTGTTTGGAGGGTTCGTGTCTGTGTTTGAGTTTACTGAAGAGCTGACACTGGACTTGTAGTTTGTGTAGGTTCATAACCCGGGAGGTGTTTGGCACAGCCGGTTTCCATGCCAATCAAACCAATAAAAGCAGGTGAATCCTCTTCACTATATACTGATGGTTTTTGTACAAAGACTCCTGCTGATTTGGGGTCTTTTCACCTTTTCCTTACAGTACATCCCTGTTATTCCAAAGTTGTCTGTGTTCTTGTGCTGACTTTACAGTTTTAATGATATTCTTATTTCAGGGACTGTAAAACTGATATTCAGCCAACCTGTTTGCTCTTTGCATGAGCACACATGGTCATAATCAGTCTCAGTCGAGACTAAGCTTATTTTGGTTCGTTCAGCCATCATGAAGCCATAAACCACTTTATCTGATCTGAGTGTTTTCAAATTTCACAAACTCACAGTTGTCCAAGCAAAATGATTTTAAAGTAACATAAAAGGAAATAACTGATCTGGTTTACATTGTGAGTGTCTGTTTCAGGCTCAGTAAGCTACAATGTAGTCACTGTGGATTAGTATGCACTATTTCACTCCATCATGCTCCACACAGTTATAGATCTCAGCACTATATCATTAACCATCAGCAAATTATACTAATTACCTTCTCTCTTGTGTATATAAGCCTCCCTCTGTCCTGTACTCTTCATCATCAGTTTGCGCTGTTCCTCATGTTCGAATCCCCGGTGGTGGTTGTTAACTTGGACAAACCATTACAGTGCGCAAAGGAATTGATAAGAAACTGATGGTTTTGCTGCTTCCTTATTTGCACAGAGACAGTTTACTGTTTAGACATAAATTCAGTGGCTTCACCAAAGAATGAAGCATATCATTTCTAAATATGGGATGTAGAAATCACGCGTTAAAAACAGTGATGTATATTATTATTAAGGATTGAGCGGCACAGTGTAGCACTGTCACCTCAAAGTGGGGCCATCCTGGGGCTGTGGAGTACTCTCCAGGTACTCCAGATTCTTCCCACAGTCCAAAGACAGTTGTTGTTAGGCTTCTTCATATTGTGCAAAGCAGACCATCTGCTTTAGGGGTTTAACAAAAGTATTAACTATTCAGGAATTACAGACATCTTTATCCATAGTTCCCCATTTTCAGAGGCTCAGATGGACAGTTTTGTGATCAGATGAGGTCTGCTCCCTCACTTTTCCATGACAGATGAGGCAGATAAAAGCTCCATTGTTGATTCCTAGTGTCGAACTTGCAGTTGGTCTGTTTTCACTGGCGTTCTTAATATGAGCTCTGAAAAAGATGCCAATGGGAGCAGAGGATGCCATCATTATTTTGGCTGAAAAACCAAAATAAACCTATCAGAGAGGAAATAAAATCTGTAAGAGTGGCCAAACCAACAATCTGGTATGTTCTTAAAATGAAGGAATGCAACTGGGCACCTCAGCAACACCAAAAAGCCTGGACTACCACAAAAGACAGCTAAAGTGGATAGCCGCAGAGTTCTCTCCCTGGTTCACAAAAACCCATTTACAACATACAACCAAGAACATGCTCGAGGAGGTAGGCACGCCTTTATCAACAACACGTTCTCAATATTTTACGCTAGGTAACAAATCGTCAACATGTTATGCTTCTGGGCACCCAACACGTTCCTAAATGATGACATCGGAAAAATTAGGAAACATGAGAACCGTTTGGAATCAATCCACACATGTTCGTTCATTTTCCTCAAATCGCTTTGGAAAACATTATTTCATGTCATTAAAGTGCTGGTTAAGGTTAGGGATAAGGTTAGGGTTAGGGCTGGAATACATGGCTGGAACATGTTTTACCGCAGGACCGTCATTCTACTGTATTTCACCCATAACCCGGCGCGTACCTTAAGAACGCCGAAGGTCGCCTTTCGTGTTCCTCAGGAACGCCGCGGGACGTGACAAATTGTCAGGATGTTACGCCTCGGGAGTGAGAACGGGCTGTTATCAATGTCTGTAACCAAGAGACTGTTTTATGAGTGTCACAGCGGATCATCTGCCTCCATCCCAGCCTATTCCTAGCATCTTCCTCTGTCACACCAAACCTCCTTATGTCCTTGTTCACTACATCCATGAACCTCCTCTGTGGTCTTTGTCTTTGATTCCTGCCTGGCAGCTCTGTCTTCAACATCCTTAGTCCAACATCTTCACTGTCCCTCCTCTGGAGCTTTCTAAACCCTTTCAGCGTGGCTTCTTTTACTTTCCAAACTGCACCAACTTGAGCTGTCTCTCTGATATACATGTTCTTGATCCTGCCCCTCCTGGTCATTCAAAGTGAAATTCTGGGCTGCTTTCATGAATGGAGACATGGATGGTTTACATCAAGGTGCAAACCACTGGTTATACTGGAGAACAAGAAGGTCAGACTTTAATTTGCCTAGCTGCCTAGCTCTGCACAAAACCTGTACCATAATGACGAGAAGAGAAAAGAAAAGAAAAGAAAAACAGTTTGTGATTGGAAGCGAACCACGAGCACATATAGCTGTCAGTGGAACAGGGTCACTGGTGTTTATGTGGCAGGATCAATTCTGAAGTATACCGGGCTAAACTCTCTGCTCAGATTCGGCCAGATGCTGCAAAACTGATCAGACAGTGCTTTCACAGTGCAGATGGATAATGACCCAAAGTATAGTGCAAAAACAGCCTAAGGGTTTATCAAAGCAAGGACATGGGATATTCTTCAATGGCCAGGTTAGCCATCTGATCTTAAACCAGTAGATCATACTTTTCCATTACTGAAGACAAAACTGAATGAACAGAGACCCACAAACAAGCAACAACTGATGGCTGCAGTAAGGGCCTGGCAGAGGAGGAAACACATGTGGTGACTGTCAGGGAGCATTTTGAGTTTATTTTGTATTTTTGATTTCTTAGTTTAGATTTGAATAATTTCTTGTGTTATTTTTAGTTAAGGTTTAGTTTTGTCTATGTTATCATCAAGGTCCCTTTAGTTTTGAGTCTTTGTCTGTCTTCTGTGTTTAACGTTTAGTTATTCCAATGCCTTCGTCTCCCTCATCTGTCCTCATGTGTCTGTCCTTCTGTTTGTCATGTGTTTCATGTTGTCAGCTCGTGTTGTCCCGTCTACATCCCATTATGTTTTCTGTTTTATTTTGAAGAGTCTCGTGTTCCATGTTCGGTGTGTTTAGTTTTGCTTCGCCTGTGGTGTTCAGGTTCATTTGTGTCAGCTGTGTCTCCCAGGTGCTTCCACTTCCCTCATTACCCTGCTGTGTATTTAAGTCCTCTGTCTCCCTCTGTTCAGTGTCAGGTCTTCTGTTTATCTCACCTCATGTTCCTGGAGTTCATGTCATCTCCAGTCTCGGTTTTCTCACGTTCATGCTCATGTTTAATGTTTGTACGTAGAGTTTTCCATGTCTAGCTTTACCTTTCCCAGTTTAGGTCATAATTTAGTTTTCGCAATTTTGTTTCTACGTTTTTCTAACAGCCAGAATAAAAGGCTTGCTTTTTGTTAAACTCCAGTTCGTGTTTCCTGCTTTTGAGTCCTCAAACACACTGGCTGTCCCGGCCTTGACAGGTGAAATCCAAAGGTTCTAGACTTCAGGCAGTCATTGATTTTCATCCAAATATTAAAAACATTTTCATATTTAAAATTATGTTAGCCTCTGAAAATATGGGACTGTCTGTAAGAACGGCTGTAATTCCAATACAGTAAATGTAATACTTTTGTTAAGATCCTTGAATAATATAAAAGTGTCATTTTCCAAATCTTTCGGCCTTACTGTGGACGAGGTCTTTTTCATAATCATTTATCAGTTGTGACTAAACAGTTTTTCTTTCTTTTACTTTCCCCCATTGGCACACACACACACACACACACACACACACACACACACACACACACACACACACACACACGTACAAAGCAGAATACCTCATCTGCCAAATAAAAAGATGGAGAAAAAAAACGAGGGGCTTTGTAAGTACAAAAAGCTGTGTGCTATAAGCCTGAAAATAGGTGCAGACAACAACAAAAGCATTTTCAGGGAGCTGAACACAATGTGATGGTGAAAAGAATGGAAAACAGGAATGCCGTGCGTAGATTCCCCCTTCTTTCCCCGACTCATCTGTCCATCCCCACTCCTTTTCTCTTTCCCTCTTCCACACCCATCTCTCCGCTCAAAAGGTTAGTAAATGTCAGATGGGAGTTGTCATCATCTTCAATGGCGTCATCTTTCTTCATAGAAACACTGTCTGTCTCTGTGTGTGTTTGTGTGTGTGAGAGGGAGCAAGTTAAAGGGAATACAGTGAACAGAATGAAATAGAACAGGATATTGAAAATGGGAAATTACTGCTTGCAACAAAGAAGGAACACACACACACACATATACACACTGAGGCATGCACAGAAACAGAATTGAAATAGAGCAGAGGATGCACAGCGTATACTTCTCTAAAGCGAGTTGTATGACTTTCCATTTCCCCCCCCTCTCTGTTTGTCATGTTGAATAAGAAGAACAAAAAACTTCACTGAGAAACTTAGCATCAGCATAGCTGGCAGTGACTTCCAACACACACACACACAAATTCCAGCTCCCTCTGCCTCGCTGCTGTGTCTTCATCACAGCCTGTATTTGCCTCTCTATATATTTTATGACTAATAGAAGTAGCGGGCCTTTGTAGCGATGACAAATCCCCACACTCAGACAGTTTTACAACCCCTAAAGAGCCCCTTGACAAACGACGGGGCTGTAAACCCAATATTCTAATGCTGCGTGTTATTGTAATGGTGTGTGTGTATGTGTGCACCAGTGAATATTTAGGAGATGTTAAGAATTGCTTATCTCTGCCAATTAGAAAAGTGCTTTAGCATCAAAAACAAATCTCAGTACAGACACACCAGCGCACTCACAGAATGGTTTATATACTGAACAGACCACTGATATGTCTGTATTAATGTTCACTGAATAACACAGTATGTGGAAGAGGCGCATTCTCAAAGCATCAATATGCACCCGATGATTCATTTGTATACCTGAATATGTTTGTGCTGAAACGTTTCATGAACTTGTGCAGGAAAAAGAACTGAAGCATGGGCCTGACAGAAACACCTGACATGTATCGATGATTCAAACAAATCCAGTTTAAAAATATTGGATTCCAGTCAGTTTATGGACACAAGTGCGAGCACGGTTAGTTAATGAGCTGCTTATAAGGCTTTATAACACAATATAATATTGCGTGTCGATAAGCCTGGGTATATATAAGGATTCGTCAAAGTTATTGTCAGTAGTTATAAAACATATTTATTGAGTTTATTTGTACATTTACTGGCAGTTGAATTTGCATGGATTAGCGGCGCTTTTGTAACATCAACTTTATCGAGGCTTTTAATTTGCACAATTAAATCCACACTTTGGCAAATGCCATGTAAGAAGAATGTTGTCACCTTACTGTGTGTAAATGTTGGTTGGTAAAAATTGTGCACGATTTATAATTAAAAATAAATTTGTGCCAAATAGTGCCTCTTCAGATGTATCACTGAACAGGTTTGCATGGCTTTGGAGAAAATCATCTGACTGTCATCACTCCAGAATTAATTTTGCAGTATCAGCAAAACTACAAACACAACATTGAGCTCACTGAAAAAAGTGCTCTTACTAACGCTCATCAGAAGCGCCTGTCATTTATAAGCTGTTGCATCTGTGACACCTCAGGGCCCACGTGCACAATCCTCCAGTCCTTCAGTCTTACAGTGCATATGCCTCACACCTTTTCTTCCTTTACTTGTCCATAATCCCCAAATGACTGCACGCAGTTATTTCCCCCGAGGGCCGGTGAGCCGATCTCTGCTGCAGGAATGCATTAAATTCAAGAGCTGTTGACGCATGCTCAACAGAAAGCAATAACCTGTGCGGGGTCATTTTCCCCCCTTTCCTTTCATTTTCTGAGGTTGAACCGAATTGCCTTTTAGTGCTAGTGTGATTATGTTCCGTTTAACATGGGAATTACAAGAATTACACACACAAGTGTAGCACAGCATGCCCTGAAAAGATTAAAGACAGCTGCACTGGGAGGGAATAAAAAGGCACCGAGGACAGGGGTGCAGGGGCAGAGTGAGATATGTAGCTTTACAGTTTTAATAATAATACAGAGCCTTTAACTTCTTAAGGATGACTTATAGTTTTAAGGAAAGCAGTGGCTTACATTTCTTCACTGTAGCCCGAATGCCAGGCAGTGACTGCTGCCTGTTCAAATTTATGTCGTCTGAACAGTTTGCCTCGACTTGGCTGTTGGGCAAAGATATTTTATACTAACAAGATGCTCCCTTTACTGGCCACCTGCTGCCACCTGCTTAACGTCCCTGGCATGTCACAGTGTGTATTATGGGAAATAAGCTGAATTGTTTTGAGTGTTAACCAGCTTCACTGGTCAATCAGAGTAGAAAAGCACTATAAGACCCAGTCCATCCACTAAATATGGGAACACAGAGCCCCGATCTATGACCTGCACTTTGTGTAACCTCGTTAATAAAAATGCAGGAAGGTGAAAATAGCCTATCCCCCTGAAAATCATTCAGTCAACAATCAAAGAAGCATCACTGGCAAGGGGAATCCCAAGTTGCATCACCCTGAAAGGCATAAACTCTGCTCCCTGTGGGCCGGCCCGGAGGAAGAAGCTAAATTAAATGGCTGGTGAAAATGGCTGTAAGAACCTCACACCTCTCAATCTGATGTGGACTAACTTCATTATCAGAATCAGAAGAGGAGCCTTTTCAAGCTGCAGACAGTTCATTAAAGACCCGTCACCGCTTTGTTACCCAGCAGCTCCCAGAGATCGATGTGTAATGTGCTTTTTGTTTATGGAGACAGAGAAAAGGGGAGGAGAGAGGACAAACTAATTGAGCTCCCCAAATTATTATCCCGATAGCCTCGTGACCTGCTCCACTGCGGGCGAGGGAGCCGGCGCAGCAGAGGCATCCTACCAGTCAGCAATTACAGGTGTGTTTCCAACTCGGACCTGCCACATGTACCGTTTCTGGTCCATGTATTCAAAGGCAAATTTGAGTCCTCCTGCCTCTTGTCAATAGAAAATGGAAATGACTTTATTTTTTGTATGATTCTCGCTATCAGCAGCCAATATAACTGAACTGTAGGTATAATTAAATGTCTCAGCTTTCACACACATATATATAAGTACATATAAGTGAATAGCACTAATATGGTGTCTCACAGTCCGTGGTGCTTTTCTTTATTTGCCACTCTCCACTATCTATCCTTTCTTCTCCTTCCTCTGCTCTCGCTCCATCCCAGTCTGTCCCTTCTCAACATACTGCATTTGAAGAATTAGCCGCACTAACGTAGGCCCTAATTGGCTGTCACTGTGTGCCTGAAAATGTGAAGCCACTTCCTCGATATAATCATGTTTACACGCGAGCGCCGGGTGCCAGACTGCTGGGCTTGTCTCTATTGAGCTTGTTTAGGGAGTAATTTACTGTAAAATTGGCTATGATAGTCAGTCACTGTGTGTGTGAGAGAGAGAAGAACCAGCTCAGCGTAAAATGGGGGTTCTTGCTATACACTGACTCTGTGCAGGTTATTTTTTTATTGTTTGAGGAAGGAGGTTTGTAATGTAGAATCAGCTGAGATGAACCTTATTATGAGCAAATGAGCTAAACCAGTTTAATGCGAGCGACACAGACTATCAGCGCATTAGAAGAACTAACAAATCACATAAGATGGATTACACAACACCAGAAACAAACAACATCATCATCTTGCTGCTACATTTGTTTATACACAATTTCTTTCTGCTGCCTCACTTTATCACACTAATTGGAGGCGATAAAACAATCCTTTGAGAAAGTGACAAATCAGGATCCAATTTGAAAAAACGAATGGCCATAATTTCTCTGTCACCGCACTTAAAAAGACCTCGATCACAAAGCAGTCGCTTCAAATAGAAGGCTTCATCTTTATACTTCAGGTACGGTTTTTCCATAAGTATCAAGAATGTTTCTAATTAAAAGCATCTTCATTCTGAAGCATAGTGATCCCAGGAATTTATTCCTTATGAGCTGGCCCCGTTCATTCCCATTCCCAGCACAGCTAGGGCCGGGGGTCCACTTGAGAAGTCGACACACTGTGAAGTAGCCCTGACATTTTTCTCCTCTAATTGTGTTTTCCTCTCTTTGCTTGGGATTGCAGGAGCACGTTTATTTGTTTCAGTTTGTGTTTGTGGCTGTGCAACAAAATGTGGCTGTATGTTTGAGCGCCTTGTGCTGTGCATGTGCGCACACATACTTATTCATCTCTTTGTGTGTGTACAACAACACTGTGTATGTTTTTTGCCAATTAGGCACTCAATGACAGGACATGTGGCGAAGCAGCTAGCTGAGCTATTCATGGATCAGCAGTTATGGGAGGAAATTTCAAAATACCAACTGGATACACACACACACACACACACACACACACACACACACACACACACACACACAAAGAGCCACAGTAATTTCAATAGCTCAGTGAATAAATGTGATCTCAGACAGTGGATGCTGTCTGTCGTTGCATCATGTGTTGACACAGTTGTCCTTCTTTGGTGTCACAGATTCTTTATTTCACAAAAATGTTTTGGAAACAGCATTTTGAAGCATTAGCTTATAATTATTATTACATTTATATTAATTATTTTATTTTTAGGTAGCAGAGGCAGTGGGATTTTATGAAACCAGAAGTTACACCACATTTGGATGAGAGGGTTAGTTGTCAGATGATGCACATGATAACCAGCTGCCTTTACTGGCCAGATAACTAATAAAATAGAACTTCACAGACCTTCATGTGTGGACCCAGTGTCGGGTATAATGGTGGAGATTAATTTTATTTTTATTGTACAAAAGGACAAGAGTGCAATGGTAAAATGGAAACTGCATCCACGACAGAAACAGCTAAACACAGACAACATGCTAACGCAAAGCTAGCCAAGAACCCTGAGTGATACTGAAACTCAGTGCATGCTGACCCCAGCCCAGCAGCCAGACCCTGATCTTCGTGGGGTAACAAAGGCAGCAGAAGGGCTTGTAGCCTCCATTTCTACCAGTTCATGTGTCTAAAGTAGAATCACGATCGGTTTGAAGCGTCTTTAGGCTGCTTTTCATCTTTGCTTTGTGCTCATATGTAAAAATGATCCTCATTAGGACAGGGACTTGCATAGATGTGTGGGACTGTAGCCTGCAGGCTCCTATTAATAGTTAACTAGTAATTATGTGACGAAGTGTTTCAGGTCATTTTACGGAGTAACAAAAACTACTGTAACTGGCAGTGTAAGGTTCAAGGCTCAAGGTTCTCTATTCGTCACATGCATAGTTATACAAGTATAACACACAGTGAAATGTAACCTGACTCCTCGCCTTGTGCAAAAGGGGGGGGGAGAACATTATATATAATATATGCATTAGGTGAATGTGCAGTAGTAGCATGTATGCAGGTGAATTCTGTACATTAAGTGAATTAAATAAGAACAGACAATCTGACTATTTTACAGAATAGACAATATGAACATATTTAAAATTAAAGGAATTTTGAATTGTACATTGTGCCGGTGGGTTTAGAGTGTCTAGAAGAGAGTCCTGTCTCAGTCACTTATGGATGATGTGAGAGGGCGGATGGGTGTGTGTGTGTGTGTGGGGGGGGGGGGGGGGGGGGTGATGCGGAACCTTCTAGCGGATTGCAGAAGTTGGAACAGTTTGTTGCCAGGATGGGACGGGTCCTTCAGTATCTGTGCTGCTCTAGTCCGGCATCTCCTGGTGTAGGTGTCCTGAAGCGGGGGGAGAGCAGCCCTGCAGCAGCGTTCTGCTGATCACTCTCTGGAGAGCTTTTTGGTCCTTAACACAGCTGTTCCCAAACCAGGATGTGATGTTCTGTGTGAGGATGCTCTCCACAGCGCCTGTATAGAAAATCCTGAGGATCTCTGGAGAGACCCTCATTGAGTTGTCGTAGGTGGTACAGGCGCTGCCTAGCCTTTTTGGTCTGGACCTGAATGTGGGCAGACCATGTCAGGTCTGAGGAGATGTGGACACCGAGATATTTGAAGGACTGCACCCTCTCCACTGGAGCTCCATTAATGATAATGGGCTTGTAGTCTCTGTGCTGACTCCTCCTGAAGTCCACCACCAGCTCCTTGGTCTTGCCAACGTTCAGCTGGAGGTGGTTATCCTGGCACCACGATGCCAGATTCTTCACTTCATCCATGTAGGCCGCCTCATCGCTGTTGGAGATGGCGCCCAACACCACTGTGTCGTCAGCAAACTTCACAATGGTGTTGGAGCCGTGGGTGGCCACACAGTCTGAAGTGTAGAGGGAGTAGAGCAGTGGCGAGAGGACACAAGGGATTACTGTCTCCGGCAAGTAATTAAGTAAACACAGCACAGAAGTCCAGTTCAGCAAATCTGAAGTCTTTACCTCATTGATAGTGAGATATTTAAGAGGAAAAAACGTTTTAACCATTTGTTTTAATCCTGTTACAGCCCAGAGTCTGCAGCTTGGCTGTGACACAAAAACAGGACCACAGCGTTGAGATGATACCTGTACACAGGTAAGGTAGGAAAAAGTTAATACCTGCTGAAAGACTGGGACTGTCCTCTGAACACACATTAGTAAGGCAATCTCATATTTAACTGGATACCCTTAACACTGAATTATCTGCAGTGTCACTGACTTTTGTGACTACGTTCATATTTGAAAGCATAATGTTGATACAGCAGTTTAAATCCTTCATGACAGACAGAAACACCTGTGGAACAGGGGAATGAAATAGGAAGAGGTTAGTGGCCTCGCGGCGTTCCTACTTTTTGTACCTCTCAACAAATTCAAGCTTGATTTGAGTTCCGCAGATTATCATATACATGCACTAAATAAAATAAAATGTGACTAAATTGGCTCAGAGATCCAAAGAAGTGTTGGAATTTTCAAGTATTGTAAAAGAAAATGGGAAGTTTTGATAGGTAAAATATGTACAACTGATTATGTTACATGTTAAGAGGCTCTGGTCTATTTTTACAAAATTACAGAGAATTAAGAGAAGCTTTCACTTATTTTATTTGATAACTAAACTGATTGGCTGTGTCCCTTTAAATACAGACAAGAGAAAAATGATAGAAAAGCCACGGTATAAGAAATGAGAGGTGAACACAGAACAGAGTGAGTCAGAAGAAAGAGATGCAGTGGTTATAAAACAATAATGTCTTCTCTTCAGTATAAAGTAAGACCTGTTTTAAAATCAGTGTTTTGTGCTGTTTGCCTTTGGATTGAAACATGTTGAGTGGATTCTCCGTGTGATAACTGTCGCCCACTGGACCAAATGTGCTCTAAGTCACCTCTTCCTCGATCAATCAGCTCAGCTCTCGTCTCCTGAAGCGATGCCATATGGCCTCTCTTCCTCTCTCCTCGCACTCTGTTTCGCTGTCCTAGTAAATTTCTCACCTTCTTGCCTTCCCTCTCCCATCTCCCTCCTTTGTTCATACGTTACTCAGATACTCTGTCCCATGCTCGCCTCTTTTCTGTCTCCTTCTTTTGTCTGAACGCACAGATGTACAAGGACTCACACTTCCCAGCTTGCCCTCCTGCCACCAATTTTTCAGGGCCAGACCTGTGCATGAGTGAGAGCTCTGCCAGTGGACATGACATGTCTCCTTTTCCCTCCCTTTGCCTTCTTCCTACTCCTACGCTTGCCTCCACTACTTGTTTCTCACCTGTCTCAGCCCTGTTTAATGTGATGTGTGGCGATCAATACAGCAGCAGTAGAACCAAAGACATAGAAAAACACCTTTTATCAATGATTATATGTTATGTTATGATTTTTTGGAAACACATATCTGTGTGGGTTGTTCTCCATGTTTAGGAAAGGATAGCTACTGTGTCAGTGAATCTGTTTTTAAGAATTAAAAATCACAGCGATGGCTGTCACTGCACTCCATGTCCCTTCACTTAAGGAAGAAATTTCTCTCAGTGTTGCTTCTGGTAGAAAAGTGGTTGCGTCACCTGGATAATTGGACAGTATTTCAGCTTTGTGTATGGTGCGAGGATTTTAAATATTAGATCTCTATTGGAGTTCCATAATGTTACAGGTTCTGATTCTGTGCTCAGAATCTGTAACGATGCTGTGATAGGTTTTACCATTTCACAGTGCAGAAAAGAAACGTGACTGTTGGTGCCTTAAAACATCTTCAGATTTATGAAATCTCTTGTTTATTTAAATGATTGCATTACGTGATACATGACCTTGGCAGCATTGACAAACTAATATGGGGGACTGCATGTGATGTGTTTCAGTATTACTGCTGTCGCTGCTCCCTCCTGTCAGCATCAGCGGCCTGAACAGTTCGACTGACATCCTTATGTTGCTTTCTCACCAAACATGAAGTTTCATGTAAATTGGGTGAATATATTTGCGGTGGAAACCCTTAAATTACAAATAAAAGCTAACTGTAGTGGGATGTTAGAAGTTGTCCTAAAAGTCGTACGTTTTCTCTCCTTTTTCTTTACATCCTCTTTTTGTCTTTAAAACAGAAAATTCAAGCAGATAGCACAAAAGAATCGCGAGTGTTACAGTATAAAGTGATTTAAAGTAATTGTTTTGTCTTTGTTTTTGTAATTGGGTGCTGTAGAAATGAGCTTGAATTGAACTGAAAGTGCCTTCCATGGACAGCATGCCAGATATCCTGTTTGTGCTGCTAAATTTAAGCAACATATTATGATACCACTATTCTTCTTTCACAGCATGCAAAAGTCTGGAGCCATTTTCCATTTTGCAGGCTTCCAGGCTTCTTGAAGGACGGTATGGTGTTGGTACACTGGTACTGATGGCATTATATCACTAAAACTGCACCGACCCACTAATGATGCAGTTACTAAGTTTAGTTTAACTGGTCCAAGTGGCTCTTTGACTACATTAGTTAACCAAGCAGTCTCAACTCTGACATTAACCACTGTTAACCATCTGACAGTCAGAAGCTTTGCATTACCTTTGCAGCATTTCATCTGACCAATAAGGTTGAGCTGAGACAATATCATGTCTTATGTTTAACCACCGACGTTTGTTCATGAAAATGAGTGGCTTTGCACCTTTGGCTGTTGCTGCTCTTTGACTTTATAAGTTTCTGAGTTATTATAGAAAAGATAAAAGTGGAAAACACATTGTTGGAAGAATCAGAAATATCAGCTTGTTTACTTTCAATCTTGTTTTTGGATTTGTGTATAAACTGTTAGATTAAGGACAGAGATGCAGATTAAGAGGCAGATGTGATGAACAGTAACGTAGCTTGTTTCCCACCTACTTGCGGTGAGTAAGTAGGTGGGAAACAGGTAAAAGAGCAGAAAGCACAGGTTGACTATAAACACAGACTCGTAGTAACTAAGACACGTGGGGGAAAGAAAAGCAAACCAAAACTGTATTTAAGCATTAAAAACATGACACAAGTCTTGTAAATTTGCATTTACCTTCTTTCTTGTCACATAGTCACTTTTCAATCCCCTCACTCTCGTCCAAACTCGGCTGGCCAGACTGGCTACCTGCTGGATGCCACAAAACCATTAGTGTGGTGTGAGAGGCTCTCATTGCAGCCCTGCACTCCTCTGCTCTGCACTGAACTCTACTTCTGTGCTCTCATTTCATCTCTCTTCTTCTCATCATATACCCTCTTCTGCTGTCATCTTTTTCTCTCGCCTTACTCCACTCTCTTCTTTCCCTTTGCTTTTTCATGTTTTTCCCCAGCACTGTAGTACCCACGTCGCTCGGGTCTTCACATATTACTTCTATTATCTCAGACTTGCCTTGATCATAGTTAGCACTTTGTTTTAACTAGTCCTGAATCCCGTTCATTCATTCTGTGACAGATCTGTGAGCCTCTTTTACCCTGGTACGAATAAACATTTTATTCATTATAAATACTTTGTTACAGTTATGTTAGCTAAGTTTTACTGTCTGCGTCAGATGGGCCACGCTGTCAGGGACTGGCTCTGTGACCCAGTGTTTTGAGTTTATTTTGTATTTTTGATTTTTCTTATGTTAGTTTCCCATAATATAAAGTTGTTGTGGTATTATTTAGTTCAAGTTTTGCTTCAACCATGTCTATGAGTCTTTTCCTGTCCTCTATATAGTCTGTCTTGTCCTGTGTTTTACTTTCTGTTATGCCAGTGCTTTAGTCTCCATCTTCCATGTCTCCTCAGGTATTTCATGTCTGCCTGTTCCATGTTCTAATCGTCAAGCTTGTGTTGTCATGTCTACGTTCCCTGCTGTTTCCTGTTTTATTGTGAAAGTCCCTGTCCTGTGTGCAGTGTGTCTAGTTTTGATTCCCCTTGTCTTGTTTGTCCCAGCTGTGTTCCCACCTGTTCCCCATCCTCTCATTATCCTTCAGTGTATTTAAGTACTCTGTCTTCTTCTGGTCAGTGTTGGGTTGTGTGTTTGTCTGGTTACATGTTCCTGTGAATTTTGGCTTTTCATGGATCAGGTTTTTCCCTCAAGCTCATATTCTGTTTATCTCACGTTATAGTTTTTCATATTCGTGTTCAGGCCATGTTCATGTCAGAGTTTTCATGTTTTAGTTCTCGCCCCCTGTTCGCCTTGCTTTGTTCTTGTGTTCACGTTTTTCAGCCAAATAAGCGGCTCGCTTTGTGGTTAACCTTAGTTCATTTTCTCCCACATCTGCTTAGGGTCCATTTCGCAAACACACATATTCATCTCTTATTTTATTAACAACAGCAGTGTGGTTCTGAGAAAATGAGAAAAAAAATGTCCCACATCTGTAATTAAAGGCAATCGTCATAATTTCTTGACTTAAAAACTTTGACTGAACTGACATATTTGAGACTAAGGTGATAAGGGGTCGCATCTCGTCACCATCACATGTTCGTGACTCGACTTTGGCTTCATGCATGAAGGTATTTAGCTTCATAATCACGAGCGAAGTTCCTGCGCTGGGGAGAGAGAAGATGGAAACAAATTGCCAGATAATCTCAATACTGAATTAATTACCTGTTATTATTGTATTAATGAAAGCAATCTTTACAAAATGTTGTATTCAGCCAATAATAATTTATTCAGTGTACCATATTAGACAAATATCTGTCAGCTCATTGATCTATTTGTTCCTGAAGTAAAACACACATTAATGGATTGATTGATTCGTCACCACAGCAAATATTTTAGCACACTGCAGGAGGAAAAACATACATATAATCAATAACATAAATAATGTTCAGTTAACTGCACATTCAGGCTTTTGTTTATGCCTGTGATGAGCATTATTATCATCCGAAGTCCACCATCTTTATTTAGTACAAATGGATGTGGGTTTAAAATGTGCAGCCTTGGTTCACAAGTCCTTTAACGACTAACAGCTGCAGCACACTGTGCAGAGCCTCTTTAATGGTATGCATTACCTGCATAAGGTTAGCATTATTTTGCACTTACATTTGATCTGACACACAAAGGCTGAGCTGTAGTGAACTACAGTATGTTATGTTTACAGTGAGCAGCATGTCTGTGCAGGTTCTCAGTCATGCAGGTCAGTGTCATCTCTGAGCTTGAAAAGAAGGTGAGTGGACTTCTTTAAGTGTCTTCGTCTTACTTAAAGAAGTCCAGCTGCCTTCTTTTCAAGCTCTTAAGGTACAAAGAGCGGCTTTGCACCCTTAGCTGTTGCACACTCACACATAAGCCTGTATCATTGCACTCTGACTGCAGTCATGCTGCTACACCGACTACATGCAGTGGATACATGTGTAATCACAGAAGCATCCAGGTTCGTCAGTATGTGCAGTACTGGAGCACAAGCTGTGAAATGATGTGTGATAGTGACATTGCAGACAGTAAGAGATAATGTTAAGTGTTCACCGTGACACAAACTAAATAGAATTTAGATTAAAACTCTTGTTTTAATTTTTTTTAGGCCCTGGTAATACTAGTCCGTGTACGTGGAGAAGACAGATGTGGAAATCAGATCACAACGATATACTGACCTTATTAGTTGACATCAATTTAACAAAAACAAATCCACATGGATTTAATTTGTTCTTTGCAATAATCTGATTTATGTGTTTACACTGAACAGACCTGGTACTCAGCATTTAGGTGTTAAAAAAGAGTTTGTGACTGTCAGAGTGACAAATCTGATGCATATATTAATCTACTGAAACATTTGACACATTATGACATGAAAAGAAAACATAAAATCTTTTATGTCATAAACACCATACTTCTCCCAAAAGTCCAGCAGCTGGTCTCCTCAGATCACAGACATTTATAGACTGTTGTTAAATTACAAAAAAATATGGACCTGAGATGTGTTGCTGCCATAAAATTCAAAATGAACTAATATTTTTATTTAAAAAAAAATGTAATGTGTGTATTTTCAGTGGACAGTACAATGACAAGAACAGATTTAGTCTGGTTTGGGATATTTTTTTAATTGAACATTTTAAATGTAAGTAGTTTAGCCCAAAGCAGCAACACGATTTTTATATTTATGAAGATCTTTCATCACTTTCTGTTCTTCTGAGAACATCCCAGCTCAGTGTGAGCTGCATGGGTTTATTATATTTTATTCTTTGCTGTGTCTTGTATCTGTCTGTAATTCTGTGTCCTGGTCTCTCACCTGTGCTCCCCCATCACCTTAGCTCATAACACAAAATCAACACGGGCAGTTTTGCTCGTGAAGCTGGAGCCTCACAGAATCACAGCACATGTGTCCATCATGACTTACAGCTTCCTCTGAATGTAACACACATTAAATATTTTAATTTAAAACATTTTAATATTAAAAAATAATCATCATGAAACTAATTTCTTAAGTGTTGATGTCATTCATTTATTTCTTTGGGCAATAAATAAATAATTTGCAGAGAAATAGTTGCTTAAGGAAATTGATTATGTTGTTGTAATTGTGTAAACCTGCGTCAACCTACAGTTTCTGGTCATGTGGAAAAAGCTTTTGTAATCCAGTCAGAGAGTGCCTCCATCTAAAGCTGCTTGGAAATAACTCAGTTATACAGAAAGTGTAAAGGCCATTTCTCTGAGTCTGTGTCGCTCCTGCTACATTTAGTCTGTTTGAAGTTTGACATCATATGCACCAGTTTCACAACAGTATCATAAAATCCTGCCTTTGGGATACATGGTTGCAACTTCAATGAAACATCTTAGTGTTCTTGGAATGTCTCGTAAAATTTTATTAGTCATGTATGTGAGTCTCATTTAACTGCATGAACTCAACTGTATGTGCAGATAGTGTGTGTGTGTGTGTGTGTGTGTGTGTGTGTGTGTGTGTGTGTGTGTGTGTGTGTGTGTGTCTGTGTGTGTGTGTGTGTGTGTGTGTGTGTGTGTGTGTGTGTGTGTGTGTGTGTGTGTGTGTGAAACAAAGAGGAAGGGCGTAAACATGGGTGCCAGATAATTTAAAAATGATAGAAACTCATTCTGTATTTGTGTAACCTCAGAGTGAGTTGGGGTGTAGAGGTCAAAAAAAACTTGCTGGCTTTTTTTTCCTCATCTCGATGTCAGTCTGCATTGCTGGCTGTTAGTATTTCTTTTTGAATGTGTGTGTGTGTGTCTCCTTGTCCATCTGGCTGAAGTGAGAGGGCATGGGGGCAAACTGTGGATGGCAGCAGGAGCGGAGTGTGTGTCTGAGTGTGTGTCTGAGTGTGTTTCTGAGTGTGTGTCTGAGTGTGTGCATACTCTCGGAAACTGTAAACAAGTATGTGTGTGCACATTTCCATAGAGCTGAAAATATAATGCTGCATCAGACCCAACTGTCAGCTTTCTGGTGACATTGGGAGGAGAGAGGTGGAGTACGATGGAGAGTACAAACAGCAAACACGTGCACGCTTTGTTTGGCATGGGATGACCTGCTGCAGACAATTATGTCTCCTCTGCTCTGCCACAATCAAATTACTGGTGGAGGACAAGGCCTCTGAAGAGACCCACCGCTGCGAGGGAAATGAAAACACGAACACACACAACTCCTCACTTTAATAAACACACATTCCACCACGCACACATGCACCTATATTATTTTATAAACGTTATCGCTAACATTTATGTACGAAGACACATTTGAGTAAATGCATTCTAAGAAAACTATGCACCAACAAACGAGGAGATGGATCTCTCAAAACGCCATCATCTCCGTCGTTATGGAAACAAACATGTCGTAAATGAATTGTTAATTAAAGAAAGGACAGATGCAAAGAGAAGATGACATTGAAGGCATATCAGCCACATTTAAATCTGGTGCAATTTCATTTTTCATGGGAGAACTTTGATATTGATTAGTAGGCAATCCTGGAAGAAAATCAAATCTAAAATGTAAATCCCAGCAATGAGTCCCTGCTCAATAAGCTCTATATACAGTGTTCAGCAGAAAAGTCCTCGATTCCAGTCATGAGATGACAATGAGACTTGTTTGATGTACAGCAGGATGCCGACTGCTTGCCATCTGTCACAACTTGCGTGATGTGCAAAAGGTACATGAGATCAATTTAACAGTTCCACTTAACAGCACAAAGAAGAATGTTTAAGTGCATGATGTAATTGTTTTTAGCAATGGAAATGAACCTGGGACCACCGACTGTGAGTCAGCTATGAAGATAGCTTTTGTTTTTCCTTCCAGCTCAGCAGAAAAAGGGTTGGAAATTAAGAGGGTTAAATGTATATACTCTGCACAGAGGATCATGTTGCAAGTAAGGTATACTGCTCTGAGAAGAAAATGAAACTCAACTGGTGTGAGCACCTACAAGACAGAGTCACAGAGCGTGTCAAAGATGTCTAATGATGTGAAAGAACAGCTTGATTGTTCTTCTTTTTTAGAGAGAACAGATGCTACATGGGTTTTCTATAAAACACCAAAATCATCGTTTTCCTTCCTGATGCCCACACACAGTCATGATTGGTGCCACTGGCTGCAAAGTGTAAGGAGACGTTATAAATGGACATTTATGATGCACGTGTTTGTTTGCAGTTCTAAATTAAGCCACCGACACTCAGCGAGTAAAGCCAGCCACAGTGGGGCACAGCCACAGGGCTATGGTTATATGTGTCACCAACAAAACAGCAGAAAAATAGAATCAGCTTTTTACCCTGCAAATGAAAATGTTGATATTTGCATGAATCTGGATGTTCAAATGAACCAACTGTCAGGAGGAAAGAGAAGACTTGAAATAATCTTAGTCGTGGCCTGTAGACTTTAGGTGCTGTGAAAGGCCAGAGTGCCACAGAGGAAATAT
This sequence comes from Pelmatolapia mariae, assembly GCF_036321145.2. Taxonomy (NCBI): domain Eukaryota; kingdom Metazoa; phylum Chordata; class Actinopteri; order Cichliformes; family Cichlidae; genus Pelmatolapia; species Pelmatolapia mariae. Next base: position 64,186,971 of record NC_086233.1, on the reverse strand, counting down.
GACCAAACTAATTTACCCTTATAGAAAATAAAGAAGAGTAAATAACAGTGAAGTGGGGAAAGAGAGCTTTGCAACATTGTCACCACTCAAAAAATGTTTAATAAAATTATGCAGTGGGTTTTCAATGCGGACAAACCCACCCCACTTCATCCACTACAATCGTAGCTGGTATCACTATGACTGTGAACAGTGTTGGTTGTGATCACATTACATTTTTAGGAGTGCAGTAACATAGCATGTTATAGCGCTAAATTTAGTGAGCAGCACGCTGGTTGGATAGAAAGAAACAAGTCAAACCAACATGTCTTTTTCTTCCTGCACGTTTGCAGCACAGTTGGCTGATTTCAGTTCATGTGCAGGAAGAGGAAAATGGTGGAGCGGTTTACAGCAGAGATGTGGACAATACTTTTATTTTCAACTGCATCCAGGACAGAAACAACCCCATTATACTGCTAACACACCATGGGCTCTTTGCAGTCATCTGCACAGTCAGCATGCCAAGAATCCAGAGCAATGTTAAACCTGAGTGCATGCAGACCCCAGCCCAGCAGTGAAACCCTAAACGTCTACAGGTAACAAAGGCAGAGATGAGCAGTCGGACGTGAAGCTTCCAATCACCGTGGAGATAACTTTGAAGTCTATTCAGGCTAGTTTTTAGCCTTTGTGTTGTCAGCTTTGTGTTCATATAAAGCGTAAAGCGCTATACAAATACAGGCCATTTACCATTTTACCATTTCATATGTAGAAACTGAAAGAAAGATCATTTGTGTGTTCTCATTAGATCAGGGATTTGTGTTGGTGTGTGAAGCTGTGGTTTCAGGTTCAGGTCATTTTATGGGGTAACAAGAAGGTAATGTAATGAGTGTAGTGTAACTAACTGCTTTCTCCTGTGAGTAAATAAATAACATAATGATTTGCTTTTGCATTACTTGTAAGAAACATAATGAGTGATGAGTGATGTGTAATACATTACTTTTCTCTAATAACAACACCAAAACTGACTGTGAATTATACTGAGTACTACATTCAGATACTATATGTTTTAAATTCTAATGTCAAAAACCTGTAGTTGTACTATTTATACTTCCCACAAAACGCTACGTCCAGATGAACAGAATCAACTTTTGGAGATTTACTTTCCTGGATGATTGAGCATGCATCAAGACTTCTGATTGATATTCTTTGATGAAAACAAAGTTTTAGACTTGCAGATTTGAGCATGAACCAACATTCAGTTATTTCTCTGTGCTGTATTGTTGCTCCGTCTTTCAGATGAGTGATCGACAGCTGCATCAGGGTGAAACTTCCTGCAACACTCCCCTCTCCTCTCTAAGCCACGCCCAGTTGTAGGCATACGAGGTCAAGGAGCTTTTGAAAGGTCACGAATGACTTTTGATTTCCCAGCAGAATTTAAAATCTGCTCTTTCAGTCCTTAATACAGTGTTTCACTGCAGCTTACTTTTTGCATGATTTGCTGTGGTCTTTGTTCTGCTTTGCAGCTGTTCTCTGATTGGATAATGTTTCCCAGCTAGACTTTAGAGGACAGATGACCTACAGAAGTCTAGTTCCCTAACAGACCGACTTACAAAAAACACATTGCTTACCCCAACTGTAACAAAAAGGTCACACGTGGGCTGTATTCAGCTTTTGTGAACATTTCTCTTGACCTGTTATGGTTTAAATATTTACTCAGAAACTTAATCTTCTGTGTCCTCACGAGAGACTGCCGTCACCATTTGAACATCTTAAACTCTTTGGGAATCTAACATTTATTCACTTGGCCTGCTCACTTTTTCTCAGAGCTCCATGATCAGATTCAACCTTGTCTCGTGGCCTTCTGCTGATTATAGGCCCAGCAGATGGTTGGCTTAGCATAGACTGCAGATATAGAGGAGGTTGATGACCAGTAAAATCAGTCACAAAGAAGGTGCTGCACCAAAAACCTCTGTGTGGTTTCTTTGGTCACTAGCAGAATGTGGTGGTCTCCTGTGTTTTGCATGAAATATGGCCTTTTACTTTGAAGGCAAAGGAAAAGGCCATTTTCAGCTTGTAGTTGGCTCGGATTTGCAAGCAAGTTGGCATCTTCTGTGCAACTGTGAGCAACCAAAGAAACTGCCGGGATGTTTTCAGAGGAGCACTATATACCCATTTGCAACATATCTCCACTCATTAAATATGCATGCTGTTGTTACCAGAGGTTCACTGACTGGTTCAAAGGCCTGTGTGACTCAAGCCTAAACTAAGCAGTTGCACATGCCAACCTGCGAGCACTCATTGCCTTTTTATTAAATGTGGGGAGTGAATGAGAAACAGAGAGAAAGAAGAACGAAGGAACTGTGTCCAGAAACAAAAGACTGCTTCATGGTTTATATTCCACAACATTTGCCAAGTAGAATTTGGAAAGAAGATGTAGAAGAAAAGAAATGCCACTGAAATGGGTTTGAAAAGAAGGAGACAAAGACAGTGAGACAGATGCACAGAACAGAAGAAAGTTAAAGAAAAGATGTGAAAAGCGGGAATACAAGGAGAATCAAGTGTTGGAAAAACAAATGATGAACGGAGGACATGACTTCAGGTGAAAAAGAACAGTGAAAGCAGGAAGAACAGGAGGAAGGAGGGATCGGGAAGAAGACGGGAGATGATGTTGATGTTTGCTTGTTATTCCAGCACTAATTTTCCCCCTGGAGCTCATTAGAGTCTGGAGAGAAACGAACCACAAAACCTTAAAAACCAACAGAGTGGGGAGAGAGAGAGAGACAGAGTGGGGTGAGAGAGAGTGTATGAGCATAAAAAAGCAGTAAATGGAAAAGGAGGAATGAGAGTGAAGGACCAGGGGAGACAGAAAGGAGGACAGAGGTAGTGGAGAAGAACACAATCAAGCAGATTTTAGTGTGTGTTTAAGGTGACTCACTGAAAAGCTCCAGAGGTCCAAAACACACACACACACACATGCACATGGACACACACATGCACACGGACACACACATGCACACGGACACACATGCACACAGACACACACATGCACACGGACACACATGCACACAGACACACACATGCACACGGACACACATGCACACAGAGACGCGCACACGGTCATATACAGTGAACACAGCCCACCGTTAGACATGTCAGCACATCAGGGATCAGCGAGTTTCTGCTTGTTTTCACATTTTTCAAGACTGAACAAAATAAAGTACGAGGACAGGCTTAAAGTAGGTTTAAGAAAAATAAAAGTACCATTTAGTTTTATTGATTTCTTCAGAGCAAATAAATAAGAAAACAGTAGATAAATCGATTTGATTGATTCATAAATCAAATATTGTCATAGTCTAAATATTCACATGTAATTTACAGTCAAATAATAATAATAATAATAATAATAAAAGTACCTTTTAGCTATAGTTTATTTTATATGAGTAGTAGTCTCAGCTTTTTAGCCACAACTTGGTTTGACCCAAAACAAAAACAAGAAGCATGTTTTCATCAGAAGAGCAGAATGGCAGCCTCAGATTTCCACACAATCACTAAGTTTCATTTAGAATATTTTTTTCATTATATAACACTGAAGTACGGAAATACAGATACTGTAGTCATCAACCAGATTAAGTTTTCAGTATTAGTATTACCATTATTTTCATCTTAAAACCAGGAGAATAGAAACGGTGGCTTAGATTTCATTATATTTATATATCCATTTGTATCTCATCATATATATATATATATATTTTTGTAAAGTTGAAGGTTGTTTCATTGTCCACAGTCCACATTGAAGAAAAGCAGGAAAGGATCCGTGCTAGGAGGCAAATGAGTACAGCAGCGGATAAAGTACACACATGAGGAAGGGAGGATGGAGGGGATAACAGAGGTGTACTAAAAGGAAGCCAAATCTGCACTTGTGGGTAAACCGCATAGTTAAAGAGAGAAAAAGGATCCTACATGGGGATACAATATCTAAAAAAATGGCAGCAGTGACAGGGAGGAAGCAGACTGACTGTACGGGTGAAAGGACAGGTGCACAGAATGAAGCCTGATTCAGAGTCGTGATTAAAACACTGAAGGAACAAAGTAAAGTATTACTTTCTGTTTGACTATCAGTGTTCGCTTCATTAGATATAGACACCAGAGATTGATGGAGAAGTATTGAGTACCTGACTAGAGAGTGGATACGGTTTATTAAATCGAACTGTTCTGTCATCTCCTCCTGTCTTCTACTGACTTTTGTTCTCCCCAGTTACACTTTGTATACAAGTTTAATGACTGCCTACTAATGGACCGCGAGTCTTAGTGGGTGGGGTGGGGGCACTCGGATGAGTGTCGATTGGTTTTGCCAGCAAAAAACTTCATTTATTATAGAAAAATGTTGTTGCCTAAACACACACAGCAAAGTATTTAACCCATGTTTTCCTAACCCTTGACCCCACTGCTACGAGTGCTGAACCATAACCATTACAAAGCTGAATCCTGCTACGTGCTAAATATAATGAAGAGGAGAAACAGATGTGTGTTTAAAGAACAAATGGTACATTTATCGTAAAAGGGTCGTGATTATGATGATAAATAAAAGGTTAGCCCCTGATTCTGTGATCAGACTTTACACTCTAAAAATTATAGTTTGGCTTCAGGGGAAGAAGCTGATCCAAAATCAGTGGCGTTTATGTCGAGCATGAGAAAAACACAAACACACATATGGGCACAGTAAACTGGGGTTAGCGAGGAATAGTTGCTCAAGTAATATTGGTCAAAGCTTATGCCGATGGTGATCGATGAAGAAATGATGGGATTGGTGAGTGTGGGGAGGGGGAGGGTTACACATGGGCTTCAGAACACTCTGGACCATATCAGTGATCGATTGCGTCTGTCAGCAGAGTATAGAAAAGGTTTTGGCTGTCCAAAGCTGCAGTCAAGCCACGAGGAAACAGAGGGAGGAGAAGGATGCATGAAAGGGTGGATGAAAAGAAGAAGCAAAGTGAAGAAGCTGACCGTACACTCTCATGTGCCGGCTCTGTAACTTTCTCACATCACATCACGCTCATATCTCTCTAACATCTCATCCTTCCTCTGCAGCGTCCCAAACACAAGTCTGTTGTCATGTTTCCCTCCCATCTTAACCATGTCCTTTTTCTTCTTCCTCCACCTGCCTTTTCGTCATCTTCCTTTTGCTTTCCAGCTTCCACCAGCTCGTCCTCCTTTGTTTCCATCCCTGCACCTCCTCCTCCTCTTCCTCTCTACATGGGGAACACCAGGAAGCCTGAGAAGGTGGAGTATTTCCATCCTCCCATTAGGTTTCCTCTCTCCAATTTGAGGTAGGCCCGGTCTCCCTTCTCCATCTGGATCAGAACACCATTGCTGGCTGCCTCACGCGTCACGTCCTGGTCCCCGGCAAATGCCGAAATTACCGGCCAACCGTTGTGCATCAGGCTCACCTGCATGAAAAGGACAGACGGTGTATAGAATGAAAAGCGTGGAAAAGAGACAAACAGTCCTCAAGTTGCTCACAGAAGCAGGAACATATGGCATGGCAGACTTCCAAAACACTCAGTACAATAATGATGCTTCCATGTGGACTAACAGCATCGTATTTCTGGACTTTTTAGTTGTAATATTTTAAAGAGGAAAAGCATGCAATGATTTCATTTGAAGCTTTGTGCTCTGCACATTATCCACTTGTAGAAAGACTTAACAGAGATATGCGCACAAACACTCACACAGTGTCTGACTCAACAAATGTTTCAGTGGGGAATAACATCTTCTTCTTCTTACAGAGAGACAAAGCTGTGAGCGTCGTGTCCCCTCCCTCGCCCGGCCCGGGCAGTGTTCAAACCTGACAACGGCTTTCATCGCTTTGCTTCTGAGCTACAGCAGAAAAACAAGCGCTCCCTAGATATCTGTTTCCCCCTTACACTTCACTTAAACAAAATCATCGATTCATTCTACCTCTGGTACCTGCAAACGTCTGTTTATGCAGGATCACACTTTATAAACCCTGTGAGATTACAGACCGTCCTGTGAGAAGTCTCACTGCAACCTGATAAGAGAAGCAACACAATGTTTCTGTTGTACTGCCTTTCTTCAGGTTCTTGTACGAGTCTTGTTTTTTACAACACTAGGGTGGCTGATGTGAGTTTGTTATGTCATGCTCCTATTTTAAAATACAATCATAAGATGTTAAAATGTGCCTAAAACTAATTATTTTCTGCAGGAATCACTGACGTGAAAAATAGATTTTCCAGCATAAAAAGTATTTATTAATGAGAATAATGACTGCTGCCGATAGCTCGGTCTCTAGCTTACACCAGTCAGTATAGATGCGAGACGCTTTCACCAGGCTGTGTGCAGTGAAGCTCCTCACCGGGTGAAACTGTCAGCCTGGAGTTTGACTGTTTCAAAAAAAGAGAAAGTGAAGCTGCAGGAAATGTGTTGGGTTTTTTTGGTCACACCAACACAATTTTCTTGCATTCACTGGATTTTCCCCTCTATTCCAAAATGAAATTCAACTTAAAAGTTTGCTTTTTTGACCTTTTCTGATCTGATGGAGACCCAGAGTACACTCCAGAGGCAGATGTGCAGGCTAGTTAATAATCTAGGAATCTATTGGAGGCTGGAAATGTCAAAGAATGACCTTGAAAGGGCAATCAGCCATCGATATCTTATTTTTCTCCAAGTGAAAACTTTATGGTCACACCTAATACACAAATTAGTAAATGTAACAGAGTATATTGTATCTGAAACTGATGGACAACTTCTTGGATGGCTAGATGGATTAAAAGATGGACTGGGCACTTTTAATACTCTTCTACCACACGTTCCTTTAAAACTCCCAACATATATTGTCATCTGCCTCCTGGTGCACAAAACAACACGCTGGCTGTTTGTTTCTGTCCAGGTCACTCTGGTGTAGTAGTGTTTTCATTTTCAACAAGCTGACAGCAGTTTGAAAGATTTTGATTCCTTAAACAAACTTCATACAGGCCACGTTACCTGTCTACATGATCTTTACAGTATGGACATCAGGGAGAAAAACTCAAATTTACACCTGAGAGCTAAACATGTCAAAATATTTCTGTTTGGTCTCGAGGTAAAAAACTGTAAAACTGTCACCAACTGATGGAACACAGTCATAAACATCCCATAATTATACACTTATCCAAGTCATTCTGCCTGATGGTCAGGAGAGTGTGTGTGTGCGTGTGTGTGTGTGTGTGTGTGTGTGTGTGTGTGTGTGTGTGTGTGTGTGTGGGCAGGAGATGGAGAGCCTGTCAGAGTCAAGGGCTCTCTTGCCCAGCACTCCTCTTAATAGCAAACTGAACATGGCGACTCAGACTGTATCTGCATGTGTGGGTGCGTGTGTGCAGCTTTGAACAGTCAGCTTGTGAATCTGATGGAAAATACTCAGACTATACTGAAATTATTTTTTTAATTGTTACAAAGGAAACGCGGCACAGGTCATGGACAAATTTACATTTCACTATCGGCTGAAAACGCAGTCGCTGAGTTTATTACACCAGATAAATGTGAATTATTTGCTTTTACATTTAAATTGAAGTATTAGCAGAAAGACAGATTTGTTGCCACACGTAAAATATCACTCTTAACCACTCGCTAAAATAATCGTAGATCTCAGGCTAATATATGTGAGACATTGGACAGATTTCAATTTCATAAAATTAAAATTTCATCAATAAAACTGAAATTAAATTCATTGCTGACACCAAACATTTTTTTCCGTCTCTGACTGTGCTGTGCATCACAGTAACAGGGTTACTCCCTTTTAACAGGAAGAAACCTCCGGCAGAACCAGGCTCAGGGAGGGGCGGGGCCATCTGCTGTGATTGGTTGGGGTGAGAGAAGGAAGACAGGATAAAGACATGCTGTGGAAGAGAGACAGAGATTAATAACAGGTATGATTCAATGCAGAGAGGTCTATTAACACATAGTGAGTGAGAAAGGTGACTGGAAAGGAAAAACTCGATGCATCATGGGAATCCCCCGGCAGCCTACGTCTATTGCAGCATAACTAAGGGAGGATTCAGGGTCACCTGGTCCAGCCCTAACTATATGCTTTAGCAAAAAGGAAAGTTTGAAGCCTAATCTTAAAAGTAGAGATAGTGTCTGTCTCCTGAATCCAAACTGGAAGCTGGTTCCACAGAAGAGGGGCCTGAAAACTGAAGGCTCTGCCTCCCATTCTACTTTTAAATACTCTAGGAACAACAAGTAAGCCTGCAGTGTGAGAGCGAAGTGCTCTAATAGGGTGATATGGTACTACAAGGTCATTAAGATAAGATGGGGCCTGATTATTTAAGACCTTGTATGTGAGGAGCAGGATTTTGAATTCTGGATTTAACAGGAAGCCAATGAAGGGAAGCCAATACAGGAGAAATCTGCTCTCTCTTTCTAGTCCCTGTCAGGACTCTTGCTGCAGCATTTTGGATTAACTGAAGGCTTTTCAGGGAGTTTTTAGGACTTCCTGATAATAATGAATTACAGTCGTCCAGCCTGGAAGTAATAAATGCATGAACTAGTTTTTCAGCGTCACTCTGAGACAGGATATTTCTAACTTTAGAGATGCTGCACAAATGGAAGAAAGCAGTCTTACATATTTGTTTAATATGTGCATTGAAGGACATGTCCTGGTCAAAAATGACTCCAAGGTTCCTCACAGTGTTACTGGAGGCCAAGGTAATGCCATCCAGAGTAAGAATCTGGTTAGATACCATATTTCTAAGATTTTCAGGGCCGAGTACAATAACCTCAGTTTGATCTGAATTAAGAAGCAGAAAGTTAGCGGCCATCCAGGTCTTTATGTCTTTAAGACATTCCTGCAGTTTAACTAATTGGTGTGTGTTATCTGGCTTCATGGACAGATAGAGCTGGGTGTCATCTGCATAGCAGTGTAAATGTATGCTATGTCTTCTAATGATGCTGCCTAAGGGAAGCATGTATAATGTAAACAGAATTGGTCCTAGCACTGAACCCTGTGGAACACCATAATTAACCTCAGTGTGTGAAGAGGACTCTCCATTTACATGCACAAACTGGAGTCTATTAGATAGATATGATACAAACCACTGCAGTGCAGTACCTGTAATACCTACAGCGTGCTCTAATCGCTCTAATAGGATATTATGGTCGACAGTATGGAAGGCTGCACTGAGGTCTAGCAGGACAAGCACAGAGATGAGTCCACTGTCAGAGGCCATAAGAAGATCATTTGTAACCTTCACTAAAGCTGTTTCTGTGCTGTGATGAGCTCTGAAACCTGACTGAAACTCTTCAAATAAGCCATTCCTCTGCAGATGATCTGTTAGCTGTTTGACAACTACTCTTTCAAGGATGTTTGATATGAAAGGAAGGTTGGAGATTGGCCTATAATTAGCTAAGACTGCTGGGTCTAGAGATGCTTTTTAAGTAAAGGTTTAACTACAGCCAGCTTGAAGGCCTGTGGTACATAGCTGATTATTAGAGATAGGTTGATCATATTTAAGATTGAAGCATTAATTAATGGCAGGACTTCTTTGAGCAGTTTTGTAGGAATGGGGTCTAAAAGACACGTTGATGGTTTGGAGGAAGTAATTATTGAAGTTAACTCAGAAAGATCAATTGGAGAAAAAGAGTCTAAATGAATATCAATGGTACTGATAGTAGCTGTAGATAATATTACATCTGTGGGATGATTATTGGTAATTTTTTCTCTAATGATAAAAATTTTATTTGTGAAGAAGTTCATGAAGTCATTACTAGTTAACGTTAAAGGGATGGTTGGCTCAGTAGAGCTCTGACTTTTTGTCAGCCTGGCTACAGTGCTGAAGAGAAACCTGGGGTTGTTCTTATTTTCTTCAATCAGTGATGAATAGTAAGATGTTCTGGCTTTGCGGAGGGCTTTCTTATAAAGCAACAAACTATTTCTCCAGGCTAAATGATGATCTTCTAAATTTGTGACACGCCATTTCCTCTCCAGCTTACGAGTTATCTGCTTTAGGCTACGTGTTTGAGAATTATACCACGGAGTCAGGTACTTCTGATTTGAGGCCTTAGTTTTCACTGGAGCTACAGTATCCAGAGTCGTACGTAGTGAGGAGGTAAAATTATTAACAAGATGATCGACCTCTGTTGGAGTAGCGTTCAGGTAGCTGCTCTGCTCTGTGTTGGTACAGGGCATTGAAGATGATAACAGTGGGTGGATTATATTCTTAAACTTAGTTACAGCACTTTCAGAAAGACATCTATTTTGATGAAGTCTACTCTCCACTGCTGTGTAATCAATTATTGTAAATGTGAATGTTATCAGGAAATGATCAGACAGCAGAGGGTTTTCAGGAAACACTGTTAAATGTTCAGTTTCTAAGCCATATGTTAAAACAAGATCTAGAGTGTGATTAAAGTGGTGGGTGGGTTCTTTTACATTTTGAGAGAAGCCAATTGAGTCTAATAACAGATTAAATGCCATGTTGAGGCTGTCATTTTTAGCATCTACATGGATGTTAAAATCACCCACAATAATTATTTTATCAGAACTGAGCACTAAATCAGATAAAAAGTCTGAGAAATCAGAGAGAAACTCTGTGTAAGGCCCAGGTGGACGATAGATGATAACAAGTAAGACTGGTTTCTGAGTTTTACAGCTGGGGTGGACAAGGCTAAGCATCAGGCTTTCAAATGAATTAAAAGTCTGTCCGGGTCTTTGGTTGATTAATAGGCTGGTGTGAAAAATTGCTGCCACACCGCCCCCTCGGCCTGTGCTTCGAGGTTTCTGGTAGTTAGAATGACTCGGGGGTGTTGATTCATTTAAACTAACATAATCATCCTGCTGCAACCAGGTTTCTGTAAGGCAGAGGAAATCGATTTGTTGATCAATTATTAAGTCATGTACTAACAGAGACTTGGAGGAGAGAGACCTAATATTTAATAATCCACATTTCACTGTTTTACTCTCTGGTTCAGATGTGGATTCTGTATTGTTCTTTCTTTTTGATTTTTTATGTTTAAGTTTTTTATTGCTGGTTTTTGGTTTGTTTTTTGTCTGTTTGGGAGCTGACACAGTCTCAATGGAGATGGGTTTTTGGGGGGGGTAGCAGGAGGAGAGAAGCTGCAGAGAGGCGTGTAAGACTGCAACTCTGCTTCCTGGTCCCAACTCTGGATAGACATATTTTGGGGGGTTTAATAAATTGGTCCATATTTCTAGAAATGAGAGCTGCTCCATCCAAAGTGGGATGGATGCCGTCTCTCCTAACAAGACCAGGTTTCCTCCAGAAGGTTTGCCAATTATCTATGAAGCCCACATCGTTTCTGGGACACCACTCAGACAGCCAGCAATTTAAGGAGAACATGCGGCTAAACATGTCACTCCTGGTCTGATTGGGGAGGGGACCAGAGAAAACTACAGAGTCCGACATTGTTTTGGCAAAGTTACACACCGATTCAATATTGATTTTAGTGACCTCCGATTGGCGTAACCGGGTGTCATTACTGCCGACGTGAATTATGATCTTACTGTATTTACGTTTACCCTTAGCCAGCAGTTTTAAATTTCCTTCAATGTCGCCTGCTCTGGCCCCTGGAAGACAATTGACTATGGTTTCCGGTGTCTCTAGCTTCACATGTCTGAGAACAGAATCACCAATTACCAGAGTTTGACCCCCGGCGGGTGTGTCGCCGAGTGGGGAAAAAACGGTTAGACACATGAACAGGTTGGTGGTGTACCTGGGGCTTCTGTTTAGGACTATGCTTCCTCCTCATCGTCACCCAGCCGCCCTCTTTCCCCAGCTGCTTGGGGTCTGCCAGGGAACAGCTAGCAGGGCCTACGCTATCTTCGGCTGCACCAGCTACAGGGGCCTGGCTAGCTGCGGGTGAATGTAGGGTGCAAAGCCGAGTCTCCAATTCAGTAATCCTGGCCTCCAGAGCTGCAAATATGCTACATTTGTTACAGGTATCATTACTGCTAAAGGAGGCCGAGGAGTAGCTAAACATCTGACACAATGAGCAGGAGGGACAGGTGAAGAGGTCATGCTGCTGGCGAGTCGGCTACAAGCTAAGCCAAGCTAGCGAAACAGTAAATACACAGTGAGTGAATACCTTGGCTATAAATTAGGTAGTGAGTACACAGAGAGTGTGCTTCAGATGAAGCAGGTGAAGATTATACTATGAAAAAAAAATGTATCTAAAAGTTTTTAACTAAATTGCTAAGCAGATAAGCTACTCAAAAACACCACTGTCTTTGAGCAGAAACAGGAAGTGATGCTCTACCACAGAGAGAGCGACACCAAGTGACAGCGCCCCTGTAGCTGGTGCAGCCGAAGGGTCATGTTTGGGTTAGGTTTGGGTCATGTTAGGGTCATGTTTGGGTTAGGGCAGTGGTTCCCAAACTTTTTTTGCTGGGCCCCCCTTTGTTTATAGGAAAAATGTTCGCGCACGCACGCACGCGCACATCGTCCAACCACACACACCCATATTTTGCTCCATTGCGGTTTATTTCACACCTCAAACATTTAGTAAACAATTAAGCAAATACAAGTAATCTGCAATAAATTACAGGTAGTAATAAAATAAACTACTAACTCTTTTATGCTACGTCCACACCTACACGGGTATTTTTGAAAACGCAGCTGTTTCGTCCACACGTAAACGGCGTTTCGAATCACCGAAAACGGAGATTTTTTTAATCACGCAACGTCAAAGGTATGTGCCTTTTTTCACGTCACGCTGTGCGCACGTTATTGTTTACATGAGATGAATTGCAGAATGGCAGATAGAGACAAAATACTGTTAATCTGACTATCTGCAGGTTTTACACGCTTACATTTACACACGCAGTTACTGTCCCTCCGTTTAGAAAGGCAGAGGCGTCACGGTGTGATTATTTTACGTGTAGTTGTTTTTTTTCCTGTGTAATAATATTCAACATTGCTATCAATACATTTTTCAATCCCTCTGCAAAATGGGTTCAAAAACATAAACAACTGTTGGATGTTGTTTGTCCGTGATTTGAACCGGGGGAACAAATCGTGGCAGGATCAGCCTGATATTATTTGTATCCCACTGTAACTTTACTGTATAAAGAGCTAACATCTCCAAAATGTCAGGAGTAGTTAGTCATTTTAGTCATTACAACAAGTGTTTGTGAACTAAAAATCAAGAATGTGGGCCCCACACTTTGGGAAGGTCTGGGTTAGGGTAACCAAGATGGAAGCTCGGTCGCCAAAGGCGGCCGGGCTTCAATGCACAGGCCTTCCTTAGTCTCCACTCAGGGGTCCACATGGTCCCACTACAGACCTGTAAGAGGGCTTTATTCCTCATTCACAATTGGGGATATCAGTTGTTTTCCAGTTGGATTAGAGGAGGAGGGATAGGTGAGGGGAGAGAGAGAGAGAGGGAGAGAGAGGGGGGGGGGGAGGGGGGGGAGAGCAAGGGGGGAAGAGAGGGAGAGAAAAGGAGAGAGAGGGGGAAGAGAGGGAGATAAGAGGAGAGAGAGGGGGAGAGAGAGAGAGAGAGGGAGAGAAAAGGGGAGAGAAAAGGAGAGAGAGAGAGAGGAGAAGAAAGGGAGAGAGAGAAGGGAAGAGAGAGGGGAGGGGGAGAGAGAGAGAGGAGGGGGGAGAGGGGAAAGGTTAGGTTTAGGGCTCAAATAAATCCCGGCATGGGGTTTAGTGAGGTTAGGTTTAGGATAAGTCTCAGGGGTGGGATGTTAGAACAGTGTGTGTTGAATGGGAATAAGCAATAAACATAACAGCCATAATAGCACTAGAAACACATATAGAACCATAACTATGTACATCACACCAAACTTTTGTTTTTCAACATCCTTTTTCATTCAATCCCCTGGGATACATTGTGTCTAATTTGGCAATCCAAACTTTTTCAGCCCTCCTCCTCTGCTGGACTGACCATCTGGGATTTGCCTGTATCACAGTCGCCTTAACAGATTCCCAGCCATGAGATAAAAAGTGTCTTACCAGGTACGTATGGGTGTTCTTTCTCTTTGAGATATTGTGCCTGTGCTGTGTGAATCTGGTCAACAGTGTATTATGTGTCTCCCCGACATACTGGATACCACATTTTTTACAGGTGACCAAGTACATACAGTTTTTAGATCTGGGAGTGCCTTTGCACTGTTAGGGTTAGGTTAGGGTTAGGGGGGAGACTAACCAGAGGAAAGCAATGGAGGTGTATCGGTATGAGAGGAGAGTGCATTGTATGTGGCCGTCTAACCTCAACTTTGAACATCCAGTAAAGTTTCAAACAGCAGTCAGAATATTAAATCACTTCAGCATCTTTGCGTTTATTGAGCTAAAAAGATATCTGGAAGTTATAAACAGACATTCTAGGTTAAGTGCACTCAGGAAGTCTTCATCTGTAAATGACTAAATTATGAATTGTTATTAATACACCTAAAGCATTAAACTAAATTGAAGGTTATAGGAAACTATATTTGATGAGTGATGATCTTAATCAAGCTAAACCTTCTCATCAGATTAAAGGCACCGACTTCTTTCCAGTGATGAAGGACTGAATGATGGGGTAGACAGCAAAGATATTTTAGTGAGCAAAATATTAAATATAAAGTCTGTAAAACAAAACTTTTGCTCAGAGGCGATCAGATGTAAAACAGCAGCAGGTCAAACTTTGACAAATGTATCCCTAACTGTGGTTGATGGCCTTCTAAGATTCACTCACAGAATCGAAACTCTAACTGTATTTCATGGATGGCATCCATTCATCTGAGACACTGCCTCAGTGTAATGCTTACATTTAAAGAACATCATGTACACAATAAAAATATCTCTATGAACAGCTAATACGCGGACTGATGAGGCAATTTTTGAAATCTAATATATACGCCAGGGATGCACAATCTAGACATTTTTGCTGATAACCAGTGATTTCCTTTGACAATTCATCTGGTGACACTGTCACAGACACCTGCAGTACTACTGTATGTGTCTAACTGGAGGTGAAGTTTTGCATTTGTATTGCAACTCCAGACTGTGAAAAAGAAAAACGCTGCATTAGTGCATGCATTGATTGATTGTAATCATTACTCTGTTTCCAAGAGTCTTCAGTCACTGAAGAGAGATGAGCCTGGATTGCTTCAACACAAATATACTAATATCAACACTGGATCCAATCCTGCTATGCAAGCTTCATCAATATCTGCATCACTTCAACTGATCTTTGAGTGATAATGTCCAAAGGAAACAAGTACAGAAGCAGAGAAATCTAATGCACCTCTTAGTCGGAAACATTACTCTTCGTTGATGCTTGATGAATGTATGAACTTGTATTTTTATGTACCAACTCTTTCTTGTTTCAAATAAAAAACATCAAGTACTTCCTCCACCATGTCGAATATCAAGCTGGGCCCAGTATACTTAGAATACAGATGAGGATCACAAAGCTAAAGAGAACATTTTATGTGGAGAGATGCATCCGAAGACTCCGGGTTAGCCTTATTAACCCTTCATATCATAATATAAAATAATCATTAGAAGGGGAGACACAGGAGAAGCAGAAGAAAACCAGGCAGAGATATCAGGATGGGAACACACACAGACGAAAAACAGATGAAAAGTAGGCCATTAAACACAGGAACAGACAGAAAGACAGCAGAGACAGAGGGGGGACATGGTTCGTGTCCAGTGTGCGTGTAATGCTTCCAAAGAGAGACAGAGATGGCAGACAAGGAAAAGCCAGCATCATTACATCACTCCGTTACCCTCAGATAAACACAAGAGCACACACAACTACCCAGCCATTCAACCAAATCACTCCTGGGGACACCTACAAACCAAGCTCCATCCCTCCAGTCCCACACGGTTCCCCACATATACATGAAACACACACGTGATCTCTCTTACTGTCAAAATGTGTTCCCCTGCTGTCCCTGCAGACTTGCAAAATTCAAACATGGGCAGGCTTTTCTATCAGTTAGAATCGGGGTGGGGGGCTGCACATACTTTGTTAAAACACAATGATAGGACAATGAGGGGACAGTGCCAAGTGGGCTTGTGTGATTTTTGTCCAGCCAAGTCGGGCTCCAACATGTGAGACACAAGAGCAGCTAACAAATCATTTGATAGCTTGATGATGATTTTAATTCAGACTGTAACACATGAGGTCTATGAACAGAAGACATATGAATAAAGTCATGTTTTCAGATTTGGATGTGTTTCTGTGTTTCTGACAGAGTCAGTGATGTATGGTTCTAATAAAGCTGTGACAGTGGCTTTGGAAGGATGAGACTGTGGTCAGCACACACACACACACACACACACACACACACACACACACACACACACACACACACACACACACACACCTGTACAAATAAAAAAAACGCATTGGCTGTGCTTCTGTGTGGCCATCTACCCACCCCACCCTCACACACACTTTCAGCTACACCTACACCCATTCAATTAGCAGCCATAAATATAAAAGCATGATAATAGGGCTTCGCGTCATGTCAGGCCGCGATCGATCTGCATTCATTAATGCATAAGCACCAATTAACTGGCTGAGTAATGGAAAGGAGAGACAGAATAACGAAGGAGAGTGAGAGAAGAACGAGGAAGCGCAGAGAAAGGAAAGAGAGACGGCTGCACTGGCAGGAGGATGTTGGAGAGGGCCGAGAGACAGCAAAGACAGAATCGGTCTTTCTCTATGTAAATAGAATTTGTCTGACGTCTCAGTGCTGCACTTAATGTTTAACGACACGATGACATCCTGTTATTGCATCATCAATTCCTGTCCGGTTGTCTGTCTTGACATGACAATGATACTCTTCTGGTTGTCCCCCACCCTTTTCTCTCTTTCTCTGCACCCTTTTCATCTTTCTTCTTTTCAACACGTTTCCTTTTCTCTCATCGGTACATCTTTTGCTTTCCCTTCTTTTTCCCCACTGGACCTTTCACATTTTCATTTTCATCCACACATTACAGAGACAGAGACAGAGTGATGATACATAAGCTACATAATGGTGCATCTGTCTGAGGACTGTGACACCTCCGTCTTTAAAACAGCAAGTTTCCAAAGTTTTCTAAAGTTCCTCCAGGGTCATTGTGAAGATGGCTAAAGATAACAAAAACAAAAGAAGGCTGTGTGCCTCAGTGGGTAAGGATGGATAAGATGGATATTCTGTATGCACTCTAAGTCAAAGTGCGTGCAAGTGCCTCTGAAATCATTTAGTGGTAATATTGTTTGAGAAACGTTGAATATATTAATTGGCCCACTCCTATTAGTTAGCATCCACCCATTCATTTCCCTACACAGCAGCATAAGCTTAGACCTCCCCATCCACCTCCGCCAAGCCGAGTGATGTCATCTCTTTCAAACTAGAGGAATATATAGAAAACAAGCGAAAGAATTTGGTCGGAGTGCAGAAGAGGCTTTACGATGAGGATGGGATTTGAACCCACACGTACAAAGCACAACAGAGTAGCAGTCCAGCGCCTTAACCACTCGGCCACCTCATGAGACACCTTCGGTCCTTTGAGCCTGGTTCTGTTGGAACTTTCTTCCTGCTAAAAGGTTGTTTTCTTTGCCACTTTCACCAAGTGCTCGCTCATAAGGGGTCGTCAGACTGTTCCTCTATGATTGTAGCATCTTTATCCTTTAATAATGAAAATGAAGCACCTTCAGCTGATTGCTGTGATTTGTCTCTGTGTAAATAAAACAGAATTGAAATGAAATAGAATTTAAATCAAAAGTAAATGTAAACAGGTAGTCTGCCCCACCCACTGTCAGGATAATGGAATAATCCTGAAGGGCTCTGCTTTCTCTGTGAAAGGAACACCAGTGACGTTTTTAACCAGTGAAGGATGTTAACACATTAGCACATTAGTCATGACAAATGAACAGTATGAAAACAACAGCAGTTCCTGGTATAACACAACATTAACAGAAGGACTAGTGATAACAACCACAATAGGAATATTCATAGATAATTACAGCAGTACCACTTCAGTAAACCTGAGGTTTCTGGCTAAACTCAGTAAATTGATCATTTCCACTATCATGCTTTGCATTTTGGGGGAGAAAGCTTTCACTGTTTCACAAGCTGAATCATTATGTGAATGTGGAGCATGTTTGCTGTTATTTAGGTCACCTCTGTGTGTTTATTTTGTGCTATCGACCATCTTCTCTATTTTCAGATTTTCTGCTTTTGTTGATGCACCGTTTCATTAGATTTTGAGGAAACAGTAGCTGCTTTCTCGAATACAATAAGTAAAAGGAATCTCAAAGTGGGTAATGGCTGTGTTTTGTAATCATTTAAAAAAGGCATTTTTTACCATTCCAGATGAAACATGTACATAAAAGGAACTCGGAGACAAAGCTGTGTGTGCAGAGCGACCGTATGCTGCTAATTTGAAGTTACGATTGCGAAGCGAGCAATCAAGAGTGTACATCCAGTATAACCAGAGCATTATCGTTCCCAACGCGTAACGTACGATTTGTCACAGTCGTCGGTATGTTACGCGTTGGGATGAGAACGTGTTGGTATAACAGTCATATATTAGAAAAAGCACAGAAACAAAGTTATTGTGTAGTTATTGTTCACTCTGATAACAAATAATACACAAAGTATTCTGAAGCGCTCTAACACACAAAACCAGAATTGGCCTCTCCAGTCTTCAGATGTATTAACTCAGTGATCACTGCTGCTTCTTCTCCTTTGCCAGCTGTCTGACTGTCACTGTCCTTAATTTCTGCTTCAGTACGTCTGATTGTTTTCATTTGATAGCAGGAAGCCTCATTAGGAATGAATTTCCAGATGCCATTTGGAAAACAGGCACAGAAGAAATGACTCACTGACCAAAGCAGGTACAGAACTTTTGAAAGAAAGCACACAAACTCTGTGCTCACAAAGTTTAACAAAAGAACTATTTGACCCTATTTCAGCATTACTTAATTACTTTTACATCTTAACATGACGTCTTTTTGATCCTATTTTCTGTATTAAAGGGTCAAGATAAGGAAACTAGCAGCTGTTATACCAAATTTTGTCACAGCTGACTAACGATGTTTTTCACCTCAGTCTCATGCTAAGCAGGTTTGAGGGTGTTCGGTAACGGGCCTCTGAGGTCATCTCCTGGCAGTTCAAACTTTTAATACCCAGAGAAAACCAAAATGTGTAATCTGTTGTTGGCGTCTACCACACTAACTTTATTTGTCCAGTCACACTGAACAGTGGGACCGTTTGGCTTGGTCCGTGTGTTTCATTGAGCTTGAAGTAAACGTGTTGTCTTCACTTCACCTGGCTGTCCCCATTACTGTGTGTGTCAGACAGAGCAGAGAGGCTGAAGCTCAACCATAAAGTATATCACAGCATCATTTGACTGTCGTTATCAACCTTTGAAGAAAAAAATCAGGGTTTCTGTGTAATCATCATCATATTCATATACGAACGCAGTTTGGAGACATCCAGTTTGTTGCAGCTGTGAGTGAAATCTTTGCACTGTTGAAGCTGTGTGTCTGCTGTCCACTGATGAAGCTGTGACCACTGTTTGCACTGTTAAGGAATACTTAAAGAAGTGCTAACAATGTGTCCCAAGTTAGTAACAGACTTATTCTGATGAGGATTGGGCTGAAAAGGTTGCACTGACGGCATCACTACAGCAGCTGCTTTACTAAAGGAGTCAAACACACTGAACAGCTCCAGATAGAAAGAATCCTGGATTTTCCTGGAGTGTTTTATAGCAACATTTACCTTTTTTAAATAGAATATATAAAAAAATGACCAACATTTACTGAAAATGCTACATTTGCCCTTTCATCTACACAGTTGATAACAGAATCTAAACACAACATAATATCAAATATGATTGTCATCATTATTATATTAGAGGACAGCGATGTTAGAACTGATAGCAGCATATTTTTCCTGGGCGCTGTTCTGGCACTCGTACCAATTTAATGCAAGTCTCATTCGAGTCAGATGTTTTGGGGTATTTGTTGATGTTTTCTGACATGTTATATTGTAAACAATCAATGAATGATGTCTGAATGCTTCACTTTGAAGAATATGGATTGGCACGTGTTGCCTAACTGTCATCCACTGGCACAAATGACTGTTTTCTGTTCAAAGCACTCTGAAAAGTTGATTTGGTGCTTTTGTAAAGAGTTTCTGTGAAAATGATCAAAAAATGAAACAGCATTTATTCAAAGAGATGGAGGCAACCGGAGCAAAGGTCACAGCTGAACTGTGCACACACACACACACACAGACTCACACAGGCACAAAAACAGATCTTAACAAATGTCAGCAGATCACACCCGTCTTCATCAATACTGCCTCAGGGAACAACATCATTAATTTGAGGAAACCGCTGGGCAGAGCCTTCAACTGTCTTTTTTTGTTGTTGTTTTTTCCCACTGGTGAAAGTCAGAAAAACATGCAACTCTGGATCTGTTGCCAAATGTCAAACCACATGAAAGATAATTAAGACAGATCATCTGAAAACTCCAACAAGACCAGATGGTCCTATGAGTCTCTAATATTTATATTACACACACCATAAGCCAGAGGAAATTGAATATACCCACAATTCAGCTACTTAAATTATTTATACCATGCAAGAAAACACAGAGTACAAGAAAGACAAACGTCAAAATCAAATAAAAACTGAATATAAAATTATACCGAGCAAAGCACTGAACCTCAGACTAAGTGCCCATCATCTCATAATGCTACAGACAGTGTGTACTGTCTGTGGTATTAACACAGCTGCCCTGTTTCATCTTGCAGACGTGCAGACACACACCTTGCGTCTGCTAAATGCAAGAGTTGTTTTTACTGTGGTAATTAACAGGAAGCGGTTTTGTGTGGTGCAAGTCCAGCCACGAATGGCTAAAAGTATTTTCCTATAATCCTGAGTGCTAAATTTAAATATTGCTCTTTGTTTAAAGAGATGTCAGTGAGAT
The DNA here is from genome assembly GCF_036321145.2 of Pelmatolapia mariae. Lineage (NCBI taxonomy): Eukaryota > Metazoa > Chordata > Actinopteri > Cichliformes > Cichlidae > Pelmatolapia > Pelmatolapia mariae. Next base: position 64,166,064 of record NC_086233.1, on the reverse strand, counting down.
ATGTAAATATCCTGTCTTTTCACATTATGTCCTAATGACTCATTTGTTACATCAACCCTGTTCGATTTAAAGAAAATTAATACCCAAAGAACGCCCGACTCCTCCTCTCTTTCACACATGAGCATAAATTCAGTGCAACCTTTGCGAGACTGAGCACAGGTTCATTAGATAAATACGACACCAAGCATCTGGCTGGCAGACTGTGTGTCACTGTATAAATCCGTGTGTATCGCTTCAATAGAATCAAGTTGTACCTGCCACCCTTTTGGTGGGAAAAAGCAAATTTCCCCACAATGTAACAATATAAGTCATTTAATTGAAAGGATAAAAGTGTACTGTCCTCTGACGCAGTGAAAACAAGGGTGTGTGTGTGTGTGTGTGTGTGTGTGTGTGTGTGTGTGTGTGTGTGTGTGTGTGTGTGTGTGTGTGTGTGTGTGTGTGTGTTAACTATAAATGAAAAGGAAAAGCTTAGAAACATCTTCTTTGTTATTAGATGCTCACAATACAGAACATTTTGTATAAATGTATTCTACATAAATTATAATATTGTGTAGCTATTAATTACCTCTCATATTTTAACGATGTTCTGTATATTTGCCTGTTTATCACTTTACTCTGGAAGAACGCAGTGTTTTCTAATCAAATGCTTCATCTTCTGACAATCGATACCGCCCAACCAAACTCATTAAAATGTCAGAGTGTGCAAAAAACGAATACATGGCAAACGCTGAAAGGTGACTTTCTGTTTGACCTCCTGGCATATTTTTCATAACACAACCAAAAGGCATAGCTCTGCATTCTTAGATTCTTATTAGTGTCGGCTGACTGTTGATGAGTATCAGTTAATTGGGAAATTTGCATGATCTGTAAATTATGATTAGCATAAAGTAAGTCCAAGAATAAAAATGGGTGAATCTTTTGTGCCACACTAATGCAGAGCCACAGCGGCTTATTGAGGAATGTGTCTCTTGCTTAAAGTATCACCGTGGATCCTCACTGTCATTAACACCTGGCACAATTGTTTTTGGCTGGCAAGATTTTTTTCTTCTTCAAACACTTCTATGTTTTCTCACCTTTTATGGGGCATTTAAGTGTAACAGAGCCAGATGGAAGCTTAGGAGACCGGAGTGGCTCTGACACAGATCACAGGTGCACCGCTGGAACAAAACCAAAGCACAGACACGTGTGCTGTAACCATGTAGCTAACAGGACGCTACCAAAAATGTATATTGTTTACAAATGTTGTGATATTTTCACATGAGGGTGGCATTGGATCAAGATCACCCAATGCTTGGGGGAAGACGTGTGTATCAACTTAGTACAATGTGGTGCCTATATAGGGTGGTTTTACACTACAGTTGAGCCCTGAATCACAAATGCTAATGGTGGTACCCATTTGGCTTTAAAACGCAGCTGATCACTGAAATTTGTATGTGTCCTCGTATATGTACGCTTTATATAAAATTTAATACAGTGATTTTTAGATGACCATAACGGTTGGACTGGTGTGAAATAGTAGACCGACTGATTACCTGTAGAGCGTAAACAATGCTTACCCTTGCCATACTTTCTAAGTCAAGAGAACCTAAGAACAGATAAGATGTTTATTTATGTGGCTTTGACTCGCCTCTGAAATAAACACTCTCTGAACCAGGAGCACAAGCCTATCGTATTTCTATTAATTATTTGTTATATTTCATGCAGTTCATTCTGTTCATGGTGCAACAGATCCATATGCAGTACAGTCCGCTCCACATTAATGCTAGGTTATCTGGGTTTCAGTCTATTCTTTTAATTGAAGCTACGTAGTTTAACTTTTTCCCATTTCCAGCAATAAAATCAAATAAATATTATCATCACGGTACATCGTGCACCATAATTATAATGTCTATTTGTTGACCTTTATCACCATTACCACTAGTGGTAATTTACTGTGCCAATCCTTGTTGTAGTGTTTAAAGCAAACGGACCCCTCCTCTCTCTCCTCTGCTCTGCTGCTTCGCCTGAAACATGGCTGAAGTGAGTTACTAACTCAAAAATCTTTGAACCACCATCTTGTGAAGATTCGAACCACTTTTTTTATGTTGCAACTCTACATTAGATACACTTTGAACAAGTGACAGGTGCTAAATGGCTACATATATTACGTGTTGGCGCTACACTGGGTGCTGGGGCAGCCTTCAGTTTGAAACAAGCTGTTTTAGCTCAGTCCTTTTAAGGCCAACCGCCCTTTTTTCTCCTGACCGGCTCCACCTTACAAACACACAGAATGTGTGAACAGCGGATGGGTGGTGCCTTTAGTGGTCAACGCCAGAACTGTGCCTGAGACGACTGAATGAAAAAATACTTTGACGTCATCCAAAGTCAAGAAGTGTTAAAGACTTTAAAGTTCAGTTATTAAAAACTTCAGCCATCTTTCATATGGGCGTCTAGCATTTTAACATAAAAGCATCAAAGACCACTTTTTAAACAATGTTTGTACGCTTGTTTGAATTCAGTGCTGAATAGTGTCAGACGAGGCAGCAGGCTCTTTCAGGCCCTAGCTTGAAACTACGACCATTTGCCATTTTCAGAAATCATTTTTTAATCTTTTTGGCGTGATAATTATTTGCCGCGTCTTGACACATACCTCGGTCGAGGTAACGTGGCCTCCTATTTTTGTGCTTGTGTCTAATAAATGTGTTATCTGCAGTGGAGAGCAGCACGGAGGAGTCACACTATATTAAATAAACTGTTTGAGGATATTTAAGTACGTTTAGAAGGAATGTGGCTTATGCAAATTTTCATCTCAGTGGTGTGTGCACGTATCAATCTTTAAAAGTGTTTTTAAAACAGAATTTGACAACACTTTAATGAAGTGGTGCTTCTATGGGAAAACCACTTGAGACATGACTAAAAACGATGGCCTTATGTAACGCAGTAACATGTATACTGTGAATTTATAGATCATATATAAATATTCTTGGAGTGTATAATTGTCAAAATATACTCTTATTTATTTAAATAGATTTTTAATACTGTACGTTCTAAAAAAAAATAGATTTGACCAAATCTGATTCAAACTATGCTCTTTGTAATATCTTATTACAGGTTACTGTGTAATCAGAATAATTACTTTTTAATGTAACTAATAGCAGCACTGCTCAGAATATGAAGCAGTTGAAATATTTAAAGTTTTGCTTCAAATGCAATTTTTTACTTTTAAGCTTAAACAAATGATAAACTGGCATTCTTTATAATATAATTCTTATATTAATTCTACAATTCTTTATAATATCATTCAGATAAATGTGATTTCATGTGTCACAGTAAGTGACGACAGTTACCAACGGTGATGGTAAACATGCGTCTCAGTGTCACTGTGTATGTAGCAGACTAACGTTATATTGGGCCCCTGTGGTCTTCTTGCTATAGTGTAGTGAACACGGCGACTGGGTTTTCTGTACTGCATGACTTCTGAAATCGTGTTGAGCAGCACTTCTGTACATTTGCTCTCTGTATAGCAATATAAACATCTGTATATAATCTGCTCCTATTGCACTTCTGATTAGATGCAAACTGTATTTCGTTAGCCTGTATTTATACATGTGTAATGACAATAAAGATGTTTTATTTGAATGACCCCACTCACTTTAAGCTGAGAATAAAAAACGTTGCCTTGGGAATACATGTAGGTGTGTTAGGGACATGTGCAACTACTTGGTCGAAGAGCTATGTGTAAAAAGGTAACATTTCTTGTTATTGGGCCGTGTGCTATGAGCAGCTTGAAGTCAAGCCTCTGGGTTTTTGCTCTAAATGGGAAAATCAAAGTAACAGAAAGGCCTATAATACACACAGCGTGAGGCATTTTAGCTGTGTTCTTTGTGTCACTTTCAGAGCTACAGGCCGGCTTTGACTTGAGGCTTTTATGAAAGCTACTTCTGAATATGCTCACATGCTTAAAATACTGCTGTAAAATATCCACTTTTTTACATTGTAAAACCAGACGGCAATATATTTTTCATAATGTTCTGCTGGATCTTTTACTAACAAAACTAGAATTGTTTACAGGTCGCTAAAATGAATATCCAGTGCAAATTTCACAGAGATAATTGAAACCAATTTTTAAAACAATGCAAACATCTACTTAGTAATAACAAGCTGTTGATAATAGGCTGTGATCCTGTGTTTTTTTAAAGTTGCTGCGCAGTGGTCAAAGAGCTTATTAACCTCTGTTTACTACCTCCAGTAATTTTCAATATAGATTATCACGGTCTTCAAAAATGCACAAAAAATAAACATCTAATTAAAAATCAGCCTACTGAATCTGAGAGGACTCAGAGTCTACCAGCACCTTGTGTGAATGTCTTATTGATATTTGAGTTACAGATGTGAAACATTCAGAATTCATGATGTGGAATTTATTTCTTTTATTTGTTTTGAGTGCTGTGGCACACGCTGGAAATGCAACTCATTTTCACAAGTGGCAAAATATTTCATACCTATACAGTAAGTGATTTTTATAAACACTGTAAATAAGCCCCCTATTAGCCGACATGGATGGCTAGAGCGATACGAGTTCCCTTTAGATGGGAGAATATGCCGCATTTCATTTTCCATATGTATTTTTAATTCGGAGGCATAAAGCAAAGACACCCACATTACCTCTCTGAACCTCCCAGATAAACAGGCAGATCCGTGCACAGGAAAGGACTGATGAGATGGAACAAAATGTTTATCCTTTCCTACACGTATGCAGCATTTGCTAATCAATAGCGACTCGTGATATTTGGCTTTTTCCTGTCTCATTTGCTCGTTCTCTTCCCGTTTGGTCCATTATGTCTCCTTTTCTCTTTCATGCATTCCTATCTCTCCTTTCCATTTCTATCATCCCCCATTTTCTCTTTACTTTCATTTTCCTCTCCTTTGTCCTATCACCCCTGTGCGCCCACCCCCTTCTTCTCCATCCCCTTGTCCCTCTTTTTTTTTTAATTTACTCTCAACTGCTCTTCTTTTCCTGCTGTCTTTCGTCTCCTGCATGCACCACAGTAGCTGCCTCTAAGGCAATCAAACAGTGGGAGTTTTCAACACAGCAGATGCGCTGGATGGATGGGAGGAGGATGAGTGGAAGAGGTTGAGGGTGAGCAGCACGCAGGCTGGATGCTTGGAGGAGAGAGGACAACCTACACTGGTCTATTTTATGTCAGAAAGCATGCCAGAACAAAGCTTCTTCGAATCATCCACAATCAGTTTTCAACAGTTATTGATTTTAAAATGTTTAAGACTTCAGAGGGCTTATATTGAACAGGACTTAGCCCAAAGTATGTGCTTTTAAAACTCAAAGTTTTTACTTTTATATCTCATAGCTATAAATGATAATGTGACAGTGCCAAGAGTCAAGTGTTTGCCATCCAGCATCTTCTGCATACAGGCACACACAAAATGACTGGGAGCATGTGGCAAGCCCGACGCAGCTTTCCCTCTCAAATATTGCCCGCTCTCCTCGTTGCTGTTATTGTTGTTTCTTCCGCTGCCATGCTAATTAATGCAAGACTCCAATAATAATGTATAAGTAGCAAAACATAATGCCAAAGCCTCAGGGGAGCCAACAGCATAATTACACAACGGATTAAATTGCAAGACTTACATTGTAATTAACGCTGTGTGGCTTGTAAAGCATCATCACGCGCATGTTAAATGCTAGAAATGGGACTGCTTAAGAGCTTCCTATCACTTGACACATCAAAAGAAATGTGGAAACTACAGCTAAGCTATAAGAGGAGTTATTAGTGGGATAAAAGAAGACTTGTGACGGACCACACTCCAGGCGGTGCATGCGAGTGAGGGTGTGACAAACAAATAAATAGAAAACATGTTACTTCTACTTAAAACCTGTTTGTGTGTGACGTTGTTTGCTTGAGGGAGAAAATTAAAATGCCTGTCTTGCTCTCTTCAAAATCTCTTCTAAATAATCAAAATCTTCCTGTTGTCTCGTTTTGTCAGGGAAACAGACAGAGGGGGACGTTGCTGTCCGTGGTGCTGAAAGTAAAGACGCCGGAGCCACGCACCCCTCGCGCTCACCACAGCAGCCCCGTCCTCCTGCTGGTTACACGGGCTTCATTTGGCTCCATCCTCTGTGCATGTATTGATTAATTATGATTGGCCCAGCAGGTGGCGGAGGGCTAGCTTTCACACTATTAACGGCGGCCTCTGCTGTCGTTGTCTCTGGAGACAGACATCTCAAACATCTAATGACCGACGCTGCAGCTCATGTTCGACTTATATAGGCAAGAACATCCAGCTGTCAAGCAGTGTGGTCGAAAAGCACAGGTACACACACACACACACATGACAAATACACAAACAGGCGTTACCTGTATAGTTTGGCGATTGTAGACTTTAACTACGTGGAAGTTAAAACTGTAAATTCCTTTCCGTGGTGCAATGAAGTTGCTTCTCTCTTCGTCAAAATTCCTCCCAACATTTACAAGAACCTGAAAGACAGACAGACAGAAAGACAGACAGAAAGAAATTCACTGGTACAACCGCTTTGTCATGCTGCGCGAAACACAACTGCAACCAACTCAAAATATTTTTATTTCAAAAATGACTTGACGAGGAAACAAACTAATTTGTGCTCCCCTTTGTGAGAAAATGGATTTTTATACAGCCAAATACTTCATCCAGAATTTCTTCTGTTGTTTATTTGGTGTGGAATTGACTAATCCATTCAACCCACATGTTTCTGGGGCAGACACCCTGTTGAGACTCTTGTGCTCCCCCTGGCCCCAGACCACACACTCAGATTCACTCATGTAGATGGAAAACTCTCTGCTTTTTATCTGGGATTTTTCTCCTTGTCAGAACTTCTAAACTTTATGGGGACTGGAAGGGAACTTGATCGAGCTTTCAAATGAATTTTTCAATTATGCACTCCTGCAGCCAAATGTCTGATTTTATGGATGGAGGCGAACTATGACGTGAAATTGAACGGCAGTTTGAGGGAGAATTAACCTTTAACGGCAGCCGGGTAGGATCTCACTCTCGTGACCTTCCCTTACTAAATTATTTGGAGAGATGTCAGTTCCCATATCCCACCCCGTCAGCTCAAAAAGTTGAGATATTGAAAAGCCTTGCATACCTGGCTACACAGCCACTTTACCAATAAAATTTACTACCTAAAAAATGAATCCACAGTCTGTTATCTCCGACAGCCAACACCACCGGAGACACGATGCATCTGCGCACAGCTCCGCCGCTGTGGTATTATCTATCTCCCAAGTTAACCTGGATACTTGTTTTTCGTCTTTCTAATGGTCTTACGCAACATGTCTGTTGACTAAGTGGAGTATTTATTGCGCACAGTCTAAATTCGTAGTTTGCAGGAAGGCGAAGTGGAATATCTGTGGTGCTCTAACGTGCAGGGGGGAAATGCCAGTTTTATTCCTGACGCCTTTGTGACATCGACTAAATTATATTTTACCCCCACCCCCGCCATCAGTAGTAAAAACTGTCTTCCCAGCATATTAATACAGTTCACCTAAAACAGCACGCATTCTATAGTCTACACAATAAAAATAGATCATCTGAAACTTTTATGTCTTACAACATTTCTTCTTCAGGTTGTAAGAAGATTAAAAACAGACAAACACTGAGCTGGAATCTTTTTTTTTCTTCTCTCTGTCACATTGGACTATATCTTTTGTCTCCTACCCGATCGAAGTAGATGACCATAGTCCGGTTGCTCATCTCGGAGGGCTCGTGGTTGGTGTTCCGGACTGCGGAGAACGCCACCTTTGCGCTTCCCGAGCGCACCGAGATCCCGAGCGCTGTGCCCGTGGGGTCCGAGGTCGGGTTGGAGTCGCACACCACGAGGCACTTTCCCTCCAGGACGATTGGTTCCGTCTCGTTCTGAGCGCGAACCGGACTCGCCGCAAGCCACACGGCACTTAAAAGGCAAAACGCCAGCATGTCGGAACCGAGCAGTGAACTTGTTCAGGTCGTCTTCACACCTCAAACCGGAGTGGGTCTATTCCCCTTTAAAAAAAAAAAAGTCAGGTAGGAAGAGTTTCCCACTGTTCCTCGATTAACCTTAAAAGGTTCGTTTTACAACTAGGTGCAACTCCGCTTTCTTGGATTTAATTAGCCTAACGTGAACTCCCTGGCGGAGTGTCTCAAACCCAGACGGTTTAGTTTTAGGCGTCTCTGCTCCTTTTTTTCAACAATTGCTTTATTAACCCGTATCTCCAGGCGAGTCCCCAGTTTTCACCTGTTCCTTTCCTGTTTTCCCACCTCTCAGCAGCTTATCTGTCACTTGGAAACACAGTAAGGGAGAGTCGTGCGCGCAGCGGAAGGGCCCTGGACGAGTGACGAGGCAGCAGAACTCATAGCGCAGAGGGGGGAGCTCCGTCTGCTCTGTCGCGCGCGCTTGAATTATTGATATGTGGGATATGAGAGTTTCAAACACAAAAGGCTCAGAAGGGACGCGGCGCGCGAGCGAAAGATGCTCCCGCCCAGGTCCCACTTTTTCTTTTTTTTTCTTTTTTTATTTCCACAGACCTCCCCCCCCCCCCCCCCCCCCCACACACACACACACACACACACCCCTCCCTGCCTCTGTAACGGAGACTCATCATCGGATTAGCGCGTGCGCGTCTTCGATATTTTCCAATCACTGCGTGCAGACCGCCCCCTCCCCGCCCCACTACTTGAGAGAGCCTCTCTCTCTCCTTTTCTCTCTTTCTGTCCCTGCTCCATCCCAAACTACTGCTTCAATTTCTTTTTTACAGTCTATCTATCTATCTATCTATCTATCTATCTATCTATCTATCTATCTATCTATCTATCTATCTGTCTGTCTGTCTGTCTGTCTATCTGTCTGTCTATCTAACTACAGACAGACAGACAGCTAGATGTGTTGAAATAATGCAGAATGTGCCAAATGAGCACCGCTGGGAAATAAAGACATAAACATCACAAGTCCTTTTTTTAAAGATTATCTTAGTGATTTAGTGTCACTGAGTAAAACGTAGACTTTTACTGCCCTGCAGTGGGGGTAGGTGTATCGATCTCCAAAGCATCAATGCATCCAATACAGTGTTTAAAGTATCGATGTCGTGTCAATAGAAAAAACATAACTGGATCCTACACATATAAGATCACAGTCTGGTTACATGAACCAGGGTTGCAGTATTTTCTGCGACTACTCTTCACATGAAGTATAATCAGAAGTAACTTATATTCCACTCAGTTCATAAGCCATCACATCACTTACTTCCCTAAGTGAGAGTAGGCCTACATTAGTTCTTTATGGCAGTGTAAAATATTGATATGCATATGCCACTGTATATTGTGGCTGTGCTTTAAAAATCACACTGCTGTCAGTTTACAGAGGCTTTCTCCTAACACTCTCATTTCTGCACTCTTGGTATTTGTCATGACCCCGAGCTTGTATTTGGTTGAAGTTCAGAACTGGTGCTCTGCTCGGCTGCTTTATGTCTTTTAGCTTGTTTATCATATCATTTTGCTCTTTAGTCATGATTGTATTTTAGTTCGAGTTACTCGGCGCTCCCTCCCTCTGTTTCAGTGTTTCCTGGTTTTCAGTGTTTGTTGATCATTTCCTGTGTTGTCTTGTGTTTAGTTTTACTTCCATCACTACCTGATTGCCTTTATTATCTACCCCTGTGTCTAGTTTGTTTCACCTGTTCCCACTGCCTTTCATTACCATTCTGTGTGTATTAATAGTCCTGTTTCCTTTACTGTCTGTTGTGTTACCCTGTGGTCATCCTGCTAGTTAGTTACTGGTATTCCTGTGACATTTGTTAAATGCTGTAGATGTTTTGTTCTTTGGACTTTTGTTTCAATGTAAATATAATGTATTCTCTTGTCCTCCATTTCTGACATTATAATTATTGCCAAGGTTCTTAAAGTTAAATAAAAATAAACTAAAAGTAGGTGTGAAGAATCATTCTCATTAACTGAAATAAAAATTAAAAAGAGTTTAAAAAACTGAGAAACTAAAAAACCTGGGAACTAACTAAAAGGATATTGTCTATCCATCCTTTCAAACTTAGCACAAAAAGTAAGGAAATTTGTGTTTGATTATTTCTTTGTTGTGTCAGTGTTTTTTGGCCATAAATCTTATACCACTGGTATAAAATCTTTACTTCCTCTTAAATGGTGGCACATTTTTAAGGAAAATGTTGGTAGAGCAGCAAAGTTGGGTATATGGGTTGCACCCATGCAAAACTTCAAGATTTAAAATCTTTTATTTGTCTCGTACATAGTTATACAAGTATAACACGCAGTAAAATGTGACCTGATACGCTCCTCGACTGTGCATAAAAGAGAGAGAAAACATTACATACAGTAAGTAAGTAGATATATACAAAGAGGACATTATGTGCAATAAGTGAGTGAATTATATACATTAGGTTAAATAGAATAAAACAATCTGGAAATTTACAGTTCCAAATTTGGAAATGTACATTATGTAAGTGGGGTGTTAAAGTGGCTTGTGCCGCAGTGAAGTCAGAAGGATCTGACATGATATGAGAATATGTGAGTCCTGTTTCAGTCAGTTATGGTTGATGGGGGGGCATGTCCTTGTCAAACTTTTCAAATCTTCTCTCCCAGTGCCAAAAGAATTTTCTGCATGATTGAAGTTTGAAGAAGCAAGACATATTGGATATTTAGCAATTTATGAATGTAACAAACGGGGTCCTAGGTGGCATGTGGAAGAACCATACACCAGGTGTGGGGGAACTCCACGCCTCGAGGGCCGGTGTCCTGCATGTTGTCTATGTGTCCTTAATCCAACGCAGCTGATTCAAATGGCTAAATGACCTCCTCAACATGCCCTGAAGTTCTCCATAGGCCTGGTAGTGAACTAATCATTTGATTCAGGTGTGTTGAGGGGCAGGAATAGCTCATTGGGGGGCAGGGATAGCTCAGTAGGTAGCGTGGTGGCCCCATGATCGGAAGGTCGGGGGTTTGAATCCACTGAACGGCTACCCTGAGGTACCCCTGAGCGAGGTACCGTCCCTACACACTGCTCCCCGGTGCGCCTGCTTAGTGGCTGCCCACTGCTTCACTGAGTGAATGGGTCAAATGCAGAGAGAGTAATTTCCCCACGGGGATTGATAAAGTATGCATTAGTATTATTACCCAGGGTGAGATCTAAAACCTGCAGGTCCCGTTCCCCAACCCTGTACACACAGTCACAACAGCTTGGCACCACCTCCTCATGCTGGTCACCAGCTTGTGTAACCGGTTTCTGCTTCACCCCGCTGCAACAGTTCGGCCCAAACAGACTCCTGGACTCTGTGTTGTGTTTTTAAGAAGACAAGGAGTCTCTGATCAATCGTTGCCACTTTATTTCCTGAATGGAAACAACGGTGTTGTATCAGTGCAAGGGGCTCGCCACACACCACTCCGCACAGCACACTACGGCAGAACATCCCATTAGCATTCTGCTTTAGCATACAGTTTTACACAATAATAAACAAATGAAAAGTACATAAACTGGTGTTGGACATGTGTCCACTAAGCACTTATTACACTCGGTGCCCATCAGCTAATCAAACATGTTTTATGTGTCTGTACTACTTAGCTACATTGTGTGCGGAACAATACAACTCACCTCTCGTATGGCTACGGCAGACTGGCAGCGATTACTGCAGCCAGCCTCACCTAACCAGCCACACCGAGAGGGGGGGCGCTGTTTCCCCATTACACTGACATTTGTGGCAAGTGGAATAATACCACATAAACACTGTTACACTTGGTCACACACTTCAACCAGTTTTTGCCAGCCAGTGTGGTTTTGTTGGTCACTCTGGCATAAATATCACACCCAAGCTGATCGCACAAGTGATCAATGGGGTTGAGGTCAGGACTGCAGGCCGGCCATTCCCTCCACTCACAAATTCTGGAGGTCTCTGACAAACCCTACCCTGAGGGGTCGGGCGTTGCCATCTTTGAGGACAGAGTTGGTTCCCAGACTGTGGATATATGGGGTGGGCACTGGTAGTAGAATCTCACCTCAATATCTCTCTGCACTGAGACTTATTCACCAGCCTAACGCAGCGCTTGAAAGGATATTTTGTACTCATAAAACAAACAAACAAAAAAACATGGAACGAGAATGTCGTTAGTTTTAGTTTGGGTGTGTATCGTCAAATTAGTGATCCCAAGCTGCCAGATGAAGCTTTGCATCACACTCTTATTGAGCACTGACATGTTTACATGACTGTAAGTTAAAGACCTTCAGAAAGTAAATGGTAAATATGTAGAAATAGAAAATAATCAGAAATACAAAACTGTAATAATCCTGCTTCTTGATGTAGATAATAATTTAACTCTGACATATAAAATCTGTTAACCTTATAGCTACGTGTACATTGCTAAAAAAAAAAAAAAAAACCAACAACAACAAAACCTTTTTTATTTAGAGTATAACATGAAGTCAGTTAAACTTCTGGGGCCTTGGTCTGGTCAGGTAAGTAACAGAGGAGATTTCAGCATCACTGGTGTTAATGAAATAACACCAGGTGCATGAGAGGGGTAACAATGAGGCAGCTACTCTAGGAGAGCTGCACAGGACAGTAGAACATCCTCGAGCCATCAGCAGCCCTGCATTATTCCTACAAAATAACCTCCAGCAGGTTACTGGTGTGAATGTCTCTGACCAAACAATCAGAAAAAGAGTGGCCTCGTGAAGTGGTTCAGCATGACCGGTTTGGTGATCGGTCAGTGATGATCTCGGGATGCACAGACCTCTACAGGCCTGGCAACTGCAATCCTTGGACCCACTGTCAGACTCTACACTGGTGCAGTGGGTCCTGGGTTCCTGCCAGTACACAACAATGCCCGGCCTCATGTTTTGATCATGTGGTGCGGAGTATGCAGTTCTTGGAGGATGATGGAAACAAGGCCACCAAATGGTACCCATGCAGACCTGATCTACATCCAATAGAAAACCTCTGAGAGTTCTGTTTTGGTCCATCTGACATCACCAGGTTGAACCGCCCAGGAGCTCAGTGATGCCCTGCTCCAGATCTGGAAGTATAGACCCCTCAGGACGCTATCCATCATCTAATTAGGGGCATCCGCCGACATTGTCTGGCATGTGGGGGCCGTAGAAACTACTGAGTACCATTCTGAGTCGCAGCCAGTGTTTAACAAAACTGAACACTGCCTGCTGCCAGTGTTAAAACGTCATTTAGTTTTAGTCATAATTCAGACATCTAGATTCTTTTATATTTTGTCTCATTTTAGTTGACTAAAATACAAAAGTTTGTTGTGGTTTTACCGGAGAGTTGCTCCACACGGTTGACAAAATGTTTTATTTTCGTAGACTTTAAACAGGAAGCGTGTCCACATGTCTGCCCTTCTTTTCCTACCAAGCGTTGACATTTTGTTGCGTTTTCATGAGAAACAGGAAGTTAGGTGTGATCTAACCTCACTGCACAAAGAGATTACTTCTGACTGGATCATTTCCAAACTCATCCCGCCTTTATACACAACTTGATTAGTTCTGATTGGATCTTGTCTATCCAGAACATTTTCATCTTATTTTCATTCGTCAATACATTTCATTATAGTTTTTGTCCTCTCGCATTAGCTTTTTTTTTTTTAAATTTATTGTCTTTGTTTTTGTCTGTAAAAGCACTATGACGAAAATTAATAGTCCCCAAAATGAACACCTCATGCCACGTCAATTTTTTCACTTTGAGTTTTTGTGTTTTAGTTCAGCCCTCTGTAGGGTGATCATTTTCATTTCCATCTAACAATGTGGCATCCCTTTTTGTACCTAACACATTAACCAATCCATATCACTACAGATATGTAGCATGACTGAGATATGAGGTATTTTCAAAGTCAGTGACCTACAAATCTTTTTTTAGAGTGTTTCCCATTTGTGGTAGATGTTATGTGTGATTGAGCAGCATTGTAATTGTTGCAGTTTGGCCTTTTGTAGCTGTTTTGTATCAACAAACTTGATGAAATGAAAAACAGAAGCTGTAATTCATGCTGAGTAAAACGCCGTGTAAATACAGTGTAACTTTGGCAACGTTTTTAAGCCTTTTTTCGTGACCTGTTTTTAAAACTCTAATATTTCTCTTCTTTTTCTCTTCCATCTACTTTCTTCCTCGTTTTGTATCATCCTCCTTCCTCTCACTGTCGGGTTTCTCTTCTTTCCATTCCCCCACTTCAGCACCACTTTTGATTGTTTCCCGTCCTTTTCCTCTTTCTTCTAACCTCTCTCATCTCTTATCCTCTGCCTTTGTCTTTCTCTTTGTGTGTTTTTTTCTCCTCCCCTCTGTCATTCCTGCAGTTCTCATCCCCATCTCCCCGTTGTTGTTTCTCTCTCCCAGGGGTTTCCTTTAGCTTCTAATACAAGCTGACGGTGAATGACAGGCCAAAAGGACTTCTCTCTGATGCAGGGCGCCGGGGACAAGCCACATCTACTCTCTGTCACTCTCTCTCTCTCTCTCTTTCTGTCATACACTCAAATATAGATGCTGCCACACACTCAAATCCCCATTCTCCTTCTTCTTACCCATGACCACATAGCTCTTTTGCCAAGACAGTCAGCGTGGAGTGTCTGGGCGTGTGTGTGTTAGTTGTCGGAGGTTGTCGCGCTCACACTGGAGAAGCAGAGCTCATTGTTTGTCAGTGTGACACTGGCCTGACTGCAGTTTAACTGGACTGACAGACAGGAGCAAGCTGTCACCACACACCCGCTTTGTGTGCACGTGTGTGTCTGCGTGTGTTTGTTTTTCCACAGCAGAGATTAAAGAGCGATCATGGGTGTCATATTCACTGCCTCCGGACACGAGGCCTGTCTCCTGTCCCGACTGTCTGTCCGTCCACCTACCAGTCTAATTACCTGTCTGTCTGTCATCGTCGCACGTCTGTCTGTCTGCCTGCTGGCCGATGATGCTGTGCAGCTACAGACTCTGAGGATGCGCAGTACTGCCGTGACATTTTGGAAGTGAGATCACCAAAGTTCATCTTTTGGGGGTAAAACAGAGAATAGAGACTATAATTAATTAAAGTTCATGTGTGGAAAAGACTTCTTCATGTAATCATTAGTGTAAAGACAGCATTAGTGAACAAAGGCAGTAGCTAAAGCCAGCGTAAAGTGAGGAAAAATATGGCTTTAGTCAGTCAGCATATTGTCTGGAAAGAGTCCGATTGTCGTCACTGGACTAAAATGTGCTGTTTGGAAGTTAATTAGGTGTGAATGCCGAGAGGAACAAGTATCACATTTTCTATTTGCAGGCATATTTTAGTCTTAATACTTATTGCACATGGATACATGATATGAAATTAGATTTATTCTTCCTCTACTACAGTGTAGGCTACACTATTGTTTTCAGCTATATCCATATAGACAGAGGTGGAGGTGTGTTTACGTTAATTTCCTTAACGGAAAAATCAAATGCACACATCTATAGGAAACAAAATGTTTTAGATATTTGCTTTATTTGCTGTCCCTGAGTGTCACTACACAGGAGCACCATGGAGCTGGTTCAAGGGCACGAGGAGGCCTCTTAATGAAATCACACAGACAGCTGTTTCAGTTTAAATGAACGTTGCTTCCAAAACTACAGATCAGGAGCTAACTACCACTACCAGCAAATACTAGTTTAGTCATAATTTAAAAATTATTATTATTAGATTGGACAGAAGAGGTAGGCTCAAGAAAAGGGTCTGAGTTTACACCAAGCACACATAAAGTGGCTCATCACAAGAACAAGATTATTTCTATCAAACAATAAGAATGTGTTGGCAGTTTATAAATAATTTGGAGCAAATCATTTTCAAGTTCCAAAATCTGTAATCATACAAACAAATAGAATTACAGCATTTCACACCTCCCACTGTGAGCTTCCACTTAAAGAGTACTAAAGAAGTCTGGCTCGTCACATTGTCCCCTCCTACTCATCTACAAGAAAAAGAGCACCATAAGTCTTTTGTACTCTGCACACATACAAATGTCCTCTATAAACTGCCAAAGTATTACCACGGCTCTTTTTTCTCTTGCTTTTCTCTTGGATAGCCGGAATATTCCTGCGTCCTGTTTGAAGCCTGTTGTTTGCTTCCTTTCAGGTTTTGCTATGATCACTTCATGCTGCACAATCATGTTTAGGTGGGTGGCAGTGTTGGGTGTAACATGCAGTACTGTAGTGACAACTCCAGTACTGCATTACAGTTCATGTGCAAGAGGACAGAAATGGTAGAGTGGCCCACAGCACTTACTTCTTGTTATTACACAAAAGGACAAGAGTGTGATTGTAACGTGTACACTGCATCCAGGACAGAAACAGCTGCATGCTGCCACACAACATCAGCTCTTTGCAAGCTTCAGTACAGAGAGTGTGCTAATGCAAAGCTAGCCAAGAACCCAAAGTGATGTTAAAGCTGAGTGCATGCTGACCAAAGCCCAGCAGCCAGACCCTGATCTTCAACGCGTAACAAAGGCAGTGATGAGCAATCAGGCTGCAGCGTTGAATGTTCCTAAAGTAGAATCACTGTGGTGATCGCTTTGAAGTCTCTTTAGGTTGGTTTTGATCTTTGCTTTGTGTTGTTGGCTTTGTGTTTTATGGAAAAACTAAAAGAAGGACTGTAAGTGCGTCCTCATTAGAACAGGGGTTTGTGCTGGTGTGCTGGACTGTTGTTACTTTGTAAATATGTGACAGTGTGTCTCAGGTCATTTTACAGAGCAACAAGAAAGTAACGTAAGTAGCAGTGTAACAAAATACTTTCTCCATACTGCATTACTTTTATGAAAAGTAATGTGTAACATATTACTTTTTTTGAGTTATGTCCCCACCACTGGAGGCTGGTACATACCCACATAACATCCACAAGCATGCAAGGAGCCAGAAGAACATTGCAAAGTAAAACAGAGGAGCAGTGTTACCCACTTCAGTTTTCATTTTGCAGCTAATTTGTAAAAATACTGCGATGGTTGGTCCAAAAAGAATAACTGATGTTAGAAATATAAATCTGATGAATGAAATGATAAGAAAAGAAATATTTGCACCTTGTGCAGCATATTTGTACCAATCACAGAGGAGGGTTTTCTTTTCCTTCTGACAGAATCTAACAAAACATGTTGTGTGCTAAGTTTGGTTGGTGCCATTGTTGCATATGGTAAGGATGGTAAATCACAGTCCTGTCATTTTATACAAATATGCGTCTTTCCCAAGGAGTGTGAAAACCTTTACCATGGTTTTTCACTGTGTTAGGCTTTAATTTTATATGTTTAAGTTTAAAACCAAACTACAGAGAAAATATAGTGTTCACTTAAAAAGAATCCATGCATACTACTTCACAGCTGTTGACATCTGCAAAGACATAAATGTGATTTTTCAGCAGCTAAAAAGAACATCGTGGAAGAGAAAAGTCAGGTCCTGCAGATTCCTGCAAAACAGTACACACACACACACAAGCTTGCACGGAGATAGAGGCAGCCTTCTAGAATAAAATGTGCACACACACACACACACACACACACACACATACTCAGGCACACAGAGCCAGGTAAGCAGAGACGGATCAGGGTTAACCAGGCATCAGTGCAATGTACTGTCGGGTGATCGGGGGCTTCCCTCCTGAGACCCACGTTTGTATGAGCAATGAGCGTGTGTGTGTGTGTGTGTGTGTGTGTGTGTGTGTGTGTGTGTGTGTGTGTGTGTGTGTGTGTGTGTGTGTGTGTGTGACATCCGTCGAAGTGTTCATGTGAGCATACCTTGTCACTGCGTCATACCTTTGCCTGAGATAAACTACATTATCCAAAAGAACCAGAAGCAGAGAGAGGGAGGAGAAAACGCTAATGCCCTCTGCTTTATTTCTGCCCTCTTTTTGTTTCATTGGGGAGCTCGAGCTTTACTTTCCGCCTGCTTGTACATGTCATGCATCTCAGAGAAATGTGGGTGACTAAACTCAAAGAGAAAAGCAAAGAGGCAATGGATGCAGTTCACCACTGGGACAGTACACATGGAGCTTTTCAAGGAGCCACTGGTAGAGCAGACGTGGAGGCAGTCGGCAAGGTAGTGTGTCGTCCCAATTACTCGACAAACTCATGCCCACTATCCTGTTTCCAAGCATCAAACTGACTCTCAGTCTTGGCACGCAGTGTTTAATCACAGTAGAGGCTCATCTGTGAGGTCGTATCTTATGTTCTTAAATGTTTACATTTTCACTAGACTATGCAATAGTTCAGTCATTCATGCCGTAAACTTAAACAAACTTGTCCACTATCTGTAGCTAGAGTATATTTTGGGTAGGAGGTGTTGAGGCTTTCAAAGCCCAACAGCCTGATTAGATTTAGATCTAAAGAAGCCACAGAGGGGAACATGAGTACCTCTAAAACATTCATGCATGGCTCACTATATATATATTTAGAATGTCAGTATTGTTACAATTTCTTTGTTAGGCTGTTTGTGTAAGAATGCATTAGAACAGTTGTTTTTATTTCAGAGCGTGTGCAAAATGAATATTACAATTGAGTTATTAGACTCAATTGGCTTCTGTCAAAATGTAAAAGAACCCACCCACCACTTTAATCACACTCTAGATCTTGTGTTAACATATGGCATAGAAACTGAACATTTATCAGTGTTTCCTGAAAACCCTCTGCTGTCTGATCATTTCCTGATAACATTTACATTTATAATAATTGATTACACAGCAGTGGAGAGTAGACTTTATCACAGTAGATGTCTTTCTGAAAGTGCTGTAACTAAGTTTAAGAATATAATCCACCCACTGTTATCATCTTCAATGCCCTGTACCAACATAGAGCAGAGCAGCTATCTGAACGCTACTCCAATTATTATCTTATCTCGATTATCTTGTTAATAATTTTACCTCCTCACTACGTACGACTCTGGATACTGTAGCTCCAGTGAAAACTAAGGCCTCAAATCAGAAGTACCTGACTCCGTGGTATAATTCTCAAACACGTAGCCTAAAGCAGATAACTCGTAAGCTGGAGAGGAAATGGCGTGTCACAAATTTAGAGGATCATCATTTAGCCTGGAGAAATAGTTTGTTGCTTTATAAGAAAGCCCTCCGCAAAGCCAGAACATCTTACTATTCATCACTGATTGAAGAAAATAAGAACAACCCCAGGTTTCTCTTCAGCACTGTAGCCAGGCTGACAAACAGTCAGAGCTCTGTTGAGCCAACCATCCCTTTAACGTTAACTAGTAATGACTTCATGAACTTCTTCACAAATAAAATTTTAATCATTAGAGAAAAAATTACCAATAATCATCCCACAGATGTAATATTATCTACAGCTACTTTTAGTACCATTGATATTCATTTAGACTCTTTTTCTCCAATCGATCTTTCTGAGTTAACTTCAATAATTACTTCCTCCAAACCATCAACGTGTCATTTAGACCCCATTCCTACAAAACTGCTCAAAGAAGTCCTGCCATTAATTAATGCTTCAATCTTAAATATGATCAACCTATCTCTAATAATCAGCTATGTACCACAGGCCTTCAAGCTGGCTGTAGTTAAACCCTTACTTAAAAAGCATCTCTAGACCCAGCAGTCTTAGCTAATTACAGGCCAATCTCCAACCTTCCTTTCATATCAAAAATCCTTGAAAGAGTAGTTGTCAAACAGCTAACAGATCACCTGCAGAGGAATGGCTTATTTGAAGAGTTTCAGTCAGGTTTCAGAGCTCATCACAGCACAGAAACAGCTTTAGTGAAGGTTACAAATGATCTTCTTATGGCCTCTGACAGTGGACTCATCTCTGTGCTTGTCCTGCTAGACCTCAGTGCAGCGTTCCATACTGTCGACCATAATATCCTATTAGAGCGATTAGAACATGCTGTAGGTATTACAGGTACTGCACTGCAGTGGTTTGTATCATATCTATCTAATAAACTCCAATTTGTGCATGTAAATGGAGAGTCCTCTTCACACACTGAGGTCAATTATGGAGTTCCACAGGGTTCAGTGCTAGAACCAATTCTGTTTACATTATACATGCTTCCCTTAGGCAGCATCATTAGAAGACATAGCATACATTTACACTGCTATGCAGATGACACCCAGCTCTATCTGTCCATGAAGCCAGGTAACACACACCAATTAGTTAAACTGCAGGAATGTCTTAAAGACATAAAGACCTGGATGGCCGCTAACTTTCTGCTTCTTAATTCAGATCAAACTGAGGTTATTGTACTCGGCCCTGAAAATCTTAGAAATATGGTATCTAACCAGATTCTTACTCTGGATGGCATTACCTTGGCCTCCAGTAACACTGTGAGGAACCTTGGAGTCATTTTTGACCAGGACATGTCCTTCAATGCACATATTAAACAAATATGTAAGACTGCTTTCTTCCATTTGTGCAGCATCTCTAAAGTTAGAAATATCCTGTCTCAGAGTGACGCTGAAAAACTAGTTCATGCATTTATTACTTCCAGGCTGGACTACTGTAATTCATTATTATCAGGAAGTCCTAAAAACTCCCTGAAAAGCCTTCAGTTAATCCAAAATGCTGCAGCAAGAGTCCTGACAGGGACTAGAAAGAGAGAGCAGATTTCTCCTGTATTGGCTTCCCTTCATTGGCTTCCTGTTAAATCCAGAATTCAAAATCCTGCTCCTCACATACAAGGTCTTAAATAATCAGGCCCCATCTTATCTTAATGACCTTGTAGTACCATATCACCCTATTAGAGCACTTCGCTCTCACACTGCAGGCTTACTTGTTGTTCCTAGAGTATTTAAAAGTAGAATGGGAGGCAGAGCCTTCAGTTTTCAGGCCCCTCTTCTGTGGAACCAGCTTCCAGTTTGGATTCAGGAGACAGACACTATCTCTACTTTTAAGATTAGGCTTCAAACTTTCCTTTTTGCTAAAGCATATAGTTAGGGCTGGACCAGGTGACCCTGAATCCTCCCTTAGTTATGCTGCAATAGACGTAGGCTGCCGGGGATTCCCATGATGCATTGAGTTTTTGCTTTCCAGTCACCTTTCTCACTCAGTATGTGTTAATAGACCTCTCTGCATCGAATCATATCTGTTATTAATCTCTGTCTCTCTTCCACAGCATGTCTTTATCCTGTCTTCCTTCTCTTACCCCAACCAATCACAGCAGATGGCCCCGCCCCTCCCTGAGCCTGGTTCTGCCGGAGGTTTCTTCCTGTTAAAAGGGAGTTTTTCCTTCCCACTGTCGCCAAAGTGCTTGCTCATAGGGGGTCATATGACTGTTGGATTTTTCTCTGTATCTATTATTGTACGATCTACTGTACAATATAAAGCGCCTTGAGGTGACTGTTGTTGTGATTTGGCGCTGTATAAGTAAAATTGAATTAAATTGAATAAGTGTAGCAGTTGTCTCTGGCTCACACCTGATCCTGACCTCTTTGTACGACGTCCCTGTATCAGCGGCGTGTCCTGATGCAGCGGGCTGCCACAAATCGAATAAGTCCTTTAATATACAGTCGAACTGGCATGAGATTAATTAGCATATGCTCTTGCTATTTATAGTCATATTTCTGAAGCAGATCTGCCATTAAGTGAATTATGATGTGTCACCAGATATAGCACTTCTGATAAAATAATCAAATCCGATATGTAAAGCACAGACTATAATCTCATTTTCTAGACTTTATTACATTTTGTTGACAAGATATTGGCGTATCTGATGGTTGCTGGCCCCTGACAGCCGAGTGCACAGCAAGGATGTCATGTCCTATTTAAAATGCCCCATTATGCTCTGTGTAAAGATCGAATTTACAAAAAAAATAAATGCTTACCTGTACAATCGGCTTATGTACAGTTACAACAAAAGCTATAACTGAAATATTTTTAGAGTTTGTTGTGTTACACAAAGTGACAGTTTTGGATTTTGGAACTTGGTGTTGTATTTCTTCAGACTAGTTTCAACCAAAGTAATCGATAATACATTAAAGGTCAGTTTACATCAGGGGGATTTACAGGTTTTTCAAGATACAGTGCTCAAAGGTTCAAAACTAAGAGTTTGGCCACATCCATGTGTATTTTATACAGAGAGTCTTTATTGTTATTTTAGGTAAATATAATAGTTTGGTTGATTCCCAGAAGAGCTCACAGATATCTTAGAGTTGACTGAAGTTGGAGACTTTCCATTTGTAAAGTTGTCTGATAGTATGAGGAGTGAAAAGGTGAGGAAGCCAAGTAGGAGACGAGATATCAAAGGTAAACAAGTGCAAATAAGCAAATAACCTCTTTATGACTGCACAGCAACTAAAGGGCGCTCGCCAGCACGTAGGTGTGTATGCTTCATCGTCAGCGATTAAGAGAAGAGTTCACGACCAGAACCTCAGAGGATTCATCAACTGTACCGTGACGAGCATGAGGAGATAATGACTGCATTGTTAAAGGGTAACGCTGGTGTTGCTGGTAGAAACAAATGGGCGTAATAATCCTTTATCCACATGAAACAGCAGGTCAGGTTTATTGTTGGCATTCTGAGTTTAGTCATACTGGGTGTATTTATATCCGACCTCTTTAACTGATGCATCTAAACGGCTGCTGTCTATCTATAATGTGCTATTTAACCTGTTTTAGTGCATCTACATTTGCTGTGCATGCAAGCTACTTTGCAACCCACAGACATCTGGGTGACTTCTCTCAGACTTAAGACTTAACGATGCTGAAGCTCATTTTATTCTGGTGTGTGTCGCTGCTGCTCTTCGTATCTCTGATATTACATGAAAGTGCTGGGAGGTCTGCTTTCCCCACATTATCCTCATGGAAGGACGATGAGGTCCCAGCACAGAGCCATAATGCCACAACATTAATTACGTCAGATGGAAATAACCATCTCCTTTTGACTATAATGGTCTTGACTGACATGCTTTTATTTGGCATCCTGTCGCTGGGGTCTTTTTATTTTTTTAAACTGTGGAGAGAGCACTCAGCAGAAACAGGCAGCAAACTCTCTGCCATCAATATTGCATGATATCCATCTCCTATCGAAAACAAAATACACCCTCTCAGGAACAGGCATAGTTATCTAAAACTGTGTGTTGAGTGAATATGTTTTATGCACAGATAGCAAATGAAAAAATGTTTTTAGATGTAATAGGGGTTAAATGATCAGAGTCACTGGTAATTATAACCCTTACTCCCTCAGTGTATCTACTCTACTGGCATATCAGATATCTTGGGATACAAACTTGACACTCTGTCTGGCCTAGAAATAATTGTTTGACAGTTGGGCCATTTCTGTTTTATTCCATCTTCCGTGAAAGCTGCACAATCTCCGTGAGTCTAACCTTCACCCTCAGACCAGTCTGTCAGTCCCTGTTCCTATAGGAACAGATTTACCATCATGGAGCTGTTATTAGTTGAGAGGATTTGGGAAAATGTTTCATTTTGTGCCTGGGACATGACTCACGTTGACATGCTCCTGTGTGCACAAGTAAAACATGGCTCAACATCGCATTGTGTATTACATCAGTGCAGACAGAGGAAAAATAAGCAATGTCTAGAGGGGATGAATCAGTCTCTCACGGTCTCACAGTTATAATGGGTGATTTTAACAGCCATTCAAAATGGGTTCTCCATTGTTATATTCAAAAACAAAGATTTATCTCTTGTTTTAGCTTTTTTTTTTTATTTCCAGACTGACAGTACAAAGAAAATGTCAGCAGTTTTCTGTCATTTTCAGTAAACATAAACAGTATTTTTTTTAAATCACATATTTCTGTTAAAACCTTCACCAGCCTGAGTCATGATTCACTAATTATTCAGGTCCTCCCAAAACATGTTTGTTCCATGAAAAATAAATACATGTACATATATCAGTAGAAAGAGAAGAAAGACAGGCCGCATGATATAGTAAAACTAAAGCTGGAATATTTCATCTTTAATGTTAATATAACTGAAATTGGCCTTAAAGCTGGTAGAAAGCTTGTCTGGCTATCAGACCTTATCAGCGTCGTCCTTTAGATGAGCCTGTGTTGGACTCCAAAAGTAAGAATTGATCATATTTGAGTGGTTGGAGTGCAAAGTTATAAACTAACACTACAGCAAGCTCGGTTATCGTGGTGTATCCGATTCAGGCTGACCACGATGCACAGAAATACAAATCAAATGCAACAATTTCACTCACTGAAACACAAACCTGTACCTCAGAGCAGGCCATATTGTTTGTCAGATAAATGCATTAAAATGCAAACAACAACACAACAAACACACTTTCCAGTACAGTGGCTTGAATTGGCAGGGTAAGGCCTTTCAGAGAGCTATCTATGACATACGCCGAACGTCGAGCCTTCTCAGTAATCACATGAATGAGTTATGAAAATTAAAACATCGCCGATCATAAAGACATTAGAAAAACATCCGGAGAGACTAAAGCCGTTTTTAAAGCTCTAACATGGGATTTTAGAGTTAAAGTTCTTGCCCTTTGAAAAATACTTTGTAAAACTATGCGTGTTATGGAGAGGTGTTTGCCAGTATCACACTCCTGAAGTAAATGTGCGGATTGGTTTTTCACTAAACACTCTGTTGGTTCATGTTGCATTTCAAGTTGTTGCAGCTTGTTTGCATCTGCTCTGACTACGCAGGTGGTACTTTGCCCACATCACTGCTCTAAAGCTGATGGCAGTGTACTGAGATGTTTAACACAGTTATTATATTATACAATAAAGTACGTAGGACATGATCAGATATTTTTGTAGGGGTTGTGTAATATTCACTTGAACAGTTATCTGGATTCATTTCTTGTTTTCTGACAGAGCCCACTGTAGTATTTGTTTATACAGTGTTGTAATGATTCAGTGGTTTCAACCTTACCTTTATTACCTTTATTAAAAAGAACCAGTTTCAAATGTTGACAATGTGCTTGAATATTTTCAAAACCACTGATAATTTGCAGAAGTGAAAAATAAAGCAGATGGGGAAACGATGGCAGTATTAGAGAAAGATGATGTCTGATTCTGACTAACACCCCCCTGTGCATAAAAACTCAATTTCCCACAGTTCCAAGGGTACGACCCCTCTTTTTGTTACATTAATAGACCGAAATAACCTGATAGCAGTTCTGGTGTCCTAAAAGGGGTGTTGGCCTTGACTCTTCACTCTCACACCAATCTGATTAGCTGTCAACACACCAACCCCACTCAACCCATCCCCACCCGTTGGCTTTACCTATTTCTCAGTTTCCAAGTTGCTTTGGTTCTCTCTGTATGCCCCACAGTCTCTGAAAAGAACCATTTTCTAAGTCTGCTTCACCTTGTCTTTGCACATTTTTAGTTACCACAGTGCAGAGATACATACATCTTATTTGTTAGAGGATAAAGACAAAGGAGAGAAAAAAACAAGAAGAGGTAGAAAAATAATTTAGAGTACTCACAGTAGAGATCTTCTGTGGGGCTTTTATTTTTATGGTTTGGCACACGTGTCTTTGTTCTTGCATGTATGTGTGTGTGGGTTTGTGCACACATACTGTATCTGTCTCCAGTGTATACTCTCCACTCAGTGAACAATAATAATCCTCTGTAAAGTAACAGCCAAAGAATTAAACCTTCACCTGATGGTGTCCCTCATGGGTTTTAACAATTAACACACACACACACACACACACACACACACACACACACACACACACGATACATAAATGCCCATCCATATGGCTTGCAGAAAATGCCACCCACATAAGACTTCAATTGAAAATTCAGAACATGCATGCATTTGCACATACAAACTGTGAGATTTATGCATCCCTGGAGTAAAAGTTCCCCGATGTTTATACTGCGCATACAAGTGTGTGAAAAGTATGTGTTGTAGCTTAGTAGTTAGTCTGTGTGCATGCAGTAGTGGGACTGATTCTTCTAATTTCATTTTGACTGTAGGTATATAGGCTTCGATGTTCTGCATGCGTGTGTGCGTGGTGTGCGTATGTGTGTGTACAGTCTGTGTAAGGTGTATGTAATAAAGGTTTTCATTTGGTTATGAGGCTTCAGAAGGGCCGTCCAGAGAAGCCTTAGATTGGATCTGCTGTGTGTCCGAGGAGAATGGGAAATAACATCAGCCGTCAGGAGAGGAAAGGTGAAAAATAACCTGTCATCACTTCTCTCTCTCACACACACACACACACTCTCTGTTTCAGTCTCTCTCTGGCACTTCTTCCTGGATGTCCTCCCTCTCACCTTTGTAGCTCTCTCTCTCGCATACATTTCAAACTCATAGCTGTTCTTGTCTCTCTGTGTCTCTTGTATAACGTTTTTAAATTACAAACCTAATAACAAAAGTAAAAAGGGCACCTTGGGAGACAAATATGCATAGAAACAAATTTATGAACTAGCTGTGATTTTTTTTTTTTTTTTTTGTCAAAATTTGTAAGAAATTTAAATGCAAGATACTCAGTTATGGCCATTAAAGAGTGAGTGAACCCTCAAACTCTGTGCTGAGTAGGTTGTCACCTGTTGGAGCACCCTCAAGTGCCCCTCCCAGTGCCTCCAACAAGGCTGGTTTCCTGTGAACTGGCATTGAGCACAAACGGTTAGAACCCGTTCCCTGACCCAAAGGTGCAGGGAACCAACCCTCTCGTCCACTGGCAAAAACGCCAAAGTACAAGCAGCAGAATACCCAGTAGGAGTCCAGCCCCTCTCCAGGAGACTCGTTCCAGAGCCCAAGCTGCGAACTGAGTTGGGCCTAAGTGTAACTAGTCAGTATCTCAGAACCTCGCGCAGTAGATCAGGCTCTACCTGAGAGCTGATGTTTAATGTCCCAATAATCAGCTTTGATAGCCGGGGATCAGACTGCCACAGTCCCCACCCTCGACCGTCGCCTATCAAACATTGCAAGTGAATCCTATGGCATCTCCTGTGTTTGGTGAGCCTACAGAAGGCTGGTCTCATGTACTTTCTTCAGGCAGTGCCCAGCCTCTCACCATTGGCTAAAGCCCTGCAACCAGGCACTCTGCATCGAGCTTCCTCCCCAGGCCTGGCTCCTGGATAAGATAAGATAAGATAAGATAACCTTTATTAGTCCCACACGTGGGAAATTTGTTTTGTCACAGCAGGAAGTGGACAGTGCAAAAGTTATGAAGCAAAAATTAGAATACAATCAGAATAAATACAGTACACAACTGTACAGAATAGAATAAAATAAAATACTATATACAGTAGAATAAAATAGAATAAAATATACAATAGGATAAAAATAGAATACAAATTCTATATACAACTGAGTAAAAATACAACGATGCCAGAAAAGAGTATTGCACTTAATGTTATTGCACATGTGTGGATGTGTGTGTTTGATCAGTTGAAGTCTTTGTTGTGGAGTCTGACAGCAGTGGGGAGGAAAGACCTGCGAAATCTCTCCGTCCCACACCGTGGGTGCCGCAGTCTCCCACTGAAGGAGCTGCTCAGTGCTGTCACAGTCTCATGCATGGGGTGGGAGATGTTGTCCAGCAGGGATGACAGCTTAGCCACCATTCTCCTGTCACTCACCACCTCCACTGGGTCCAGAGGGCATCCTAGAACAGAGCTGGCCCTGCGGATCAGCCTGTTCAGTCTCTTCCTGTCCCCGGCAGAGATGCTGCCGCCCCAGCAGACCACACCATAGAAGATGGCTGAGGCCACCACAGAGTCATAGAAGGTCTCCAGGAGTGGGCCCTCCACTCCAAACGACCTGAGTCTCCGCAGCAGGTACAGCCTGCTCTGCCCTTTCCTGTAGAGGGCGTCTGAGTTATGAGTCCAGTCCAGTTTGTTGTTCAGATGAACACCAAGGTACCTGTAGCTGTCCACAGCCTCAATGTCCATACCTTGGATGTTCAGTGGTTGCAGTGGAGGATGTTTGTGCCTGCGGAAGTCTACCACCAGCTCCTTGGTTTTACTGGCATTGATCTGGAGGTAGTTCAGCTGGCACCAGTCCACAAAGTCCTGAGTCAGTCCTCTGTACTCCTTGTCGTCCCCATCAGTGATGAGGCCGACTATAGCAGAGTCATCAGAGAACTTCTGCAGGAAGCACTGGGTGGAGTTGTGGGAGAAGTCTGCAGTGTAGATGGTGAAGAGGAACGGAGCCAGAACCGTTCCCTGTGGGGCCCCCGTACTGCAGACGACCCTGTCCGACACACAGCCCTGAGTCCTCACATACTGTGGTCGGTCGGTGAGGTAGGCCCGTATCCAGGGCAGGGTACAGTGATCCCTTGTTTTTTCCTCTCTCGTAGAGGTCCACTGTCTTTGTCTGGTCCCTCATCCAGGACCAGTTTGCCTTGGGGGTCCTTACCTACAACACATAGCCCCTGCGATCACTGTGGCACACAAGTGTGGTGGGAACGTCTGGTCCCAGTTGGTGGTTTGATTAGCCTGTGGGACTTTGGAAGCGCCTGACGGGCAGGCCAAGTGGAACACAGTTCGGGTGGTAGCTATGAAATCGGGTTGTAGTTATGGCCATGAAACAAGACTTTTAGTCTGCCTCAAAGCAATTCTGACAAGTGATCAGGTGACTCAGGAGAGGAAAGCGGTGCTCTACTCACATGGTGTATAGTGGGGTTGCTGACTTCAACTGAGCACGTAGTCGAGTGGTGGAAGGAATACTTTGTGGACCTCCTTAATCCCACTGACATGTCTTCTAAATAGTGCTGTCAGCATTAATCTTGTTAAAATAACGTTAATGATTTCCCGCGTTAATGCGGTTATGGCGTTAACGTAATTTTAACGAGATTAACGCTGACAGGGCTACTTCTAAATAGAAAGCAGAGCCCAGGGACAAGAGGGACGATTCGCCCATCTCTAGTGGTGAAGTCACTGAGGTAGTTCAACAGCTCTTTGGTGGTCAGGCCCCTGTTATGGATGAGGTTTGTCTTGAGTTCCTAAAGACCCCGTGTGTTGTCTGTCATGGTTGACAAACCACTACAACATCATGTAGAGATTTGGGGCAAGGGCTCTAGACTGGCAGACTGGGGTGGTGGTCCCCATCTTTAAGAAGGGGGACCAGAGGTCATGCTCCAACTACAGGGGGATCACAGTTTAAGTAACTCAGGGTGTTGGGAGAAGGGAGCGGGAGATTAACAAATGGATTGGGGGCATGGCTGCATCGATCTGTTGTGGTAAAGAGAGAGCTGAGTATTAAAATGAGGCTCTCAATTTGTGGTCAATCTATGACCCTACCCTCACCTGCGGTCACGGGCTCTGGATAGGGAACGAATCTATGCGGGAAATTGGCACTGATTTAAATGTCTAGATAAGTAAGATGAAATTGTTTAGTTTCAGACACAAGAACTTGGCTAGGTTAAGAAAGAAAATGTTTTAGGTTTTAAAAATACTGCTGCCATAAGATGTTGTTGTCACTGTGAGAGGAGCTCCTTGGTAAAGGTTAAGGAAGTACTGGTTCTGTCTACAACAATGTTGACTACAGCAAACAACATGACAACAGTCAAGTCCCATGTCCAGCCGTTCTTATGAGAATAGTCTGAAACACCAGGCTGAAAAAATGTTGTGTTTACCTGATTTGAAGATTCTACCCCAAAACCTTGACCCTGAAGGTTCAATCTGATCATTTTCCAGATGGTCATGTTGTAGTTAATTGACTTCTATAGTTTTGTTGGGAACCAAAATCCTTTTAAAGAGTATAGGAATTCATTGTACTGTATCTCATGAGAACAGCATACATAAAAAACACTGTCATGAGAAACAGGAGATAATGATTAAAGGTGAGAGGGTTATAGCATAGATGACTGTGTTAGCATGACAGTTGGAGGTGGAGAAAAAATGGGACTTGCGAGACAAGAGTGAGAGCAGGAGTGAAGGTGGTAAATTGAAAGAAAAAATGTGGGAGAGGTGAGAAACACTGAGTTAAATATAGCTGCAAGGCAGGTGCAGCGATCACGGTGGAAGAATTGTTTCCTGATTTCAAATGTGAGAAGAAAGCTAACTGTGTCTGTGAAGAATCTGGAGGTCTATATGAAATCTGAGACCTTTGACTCATTGACTGATGAACCGCTTTGCTCAATGATTGCCCAGCGAATGGGAGTTTATTCACTGGAGTAACAAAACTTCACGTTAGCACCTTTTTTCCAGCAAAAGGTCTCCTTCATTTTGATCAACCTTTCTGACTAGTTTTGTTCATTATTTTCTACTAGTTCTAGAAGATGTGTGAAGTGGGCACGCACTGTGAAAACAGCTACAACAAAAATAGATCAACTCCTTTGCCATAAGCTTTATGAAAAGAGTGATTTAAATAGATTTGAATGGGAGGTGTAAAGTGGGCAGTGAGTGAAAACACTGCTGTGTCACCATAGGAAGCCAGACATGTTGGAGAACATTTGGTATGCAGCACACCCTGAAGAAAAAACATGTGACCGCGGCCAACAGTGAGCAGTGGATGCTCTTTTTGTGAAACTGCCCCAACGGCAGCAGGTGACGTCTTCATTTCTAACAAGGTGAGGAGGACAAGAGACTGTTTTGCATCTCTGTTTATCTAAATGAGAATCTTGCAAGGTCAAGGTGTCGCTTCACAGAGTCTGTGTGTGTCTGTGTGTGTGTCTGTGTGAATGGTGAAGGGTTTCCTTACGCTCATTTTTTGATCGTATGTGTGTCCCTGTTTTAATGTTTGTCTGCATCTGTGTGCAAATATCAGAGAAGCGCGAGGTGTGGTGTTGACTCTGGAGATCGATGGTCGGTCCCATAGGAAGAGGAAAAGGCCAATCTTCTACTGTAATAACACCGGCATACTACACGTGTGTGTGTGTGTGTGTGTGTGTGTTTGTGTGTGTGTGTGTGTGTGTGTGTGTGTGTGTGTGTGTGTGTGTGTGTGTGTGCGTGTGTGTGTGTGTGTGTATACATACAATATCTGTGCTTAAGAGAGAAAATGTAACAGAAAGCATGGTCTACAAGATCTTATTAAGGCTTTATTAAGCACACAGCTTAAATCACATCATCATCTGATTTATTTACCTTTCGTGTTGGTTACCTGTTTGATTTTCTCCTTCACTCCTACATTATGCCAACATCAAGGACAAAAACATATTCCAAAAACGAAATTAAGGCAACATCTAAATGCTCCTCTCTCACTTACCTTGTGGGACATTTGTTTGTAAATTATTCAGTGCTCTTAAACAGACTTTGTGAAACCAAAGGTTAAAATATTTCCTCAGACACCGCGCACAGATGCAGCTGAGATACTATGACTGTGTTTATCATTTTATTTATGAGACTTTAAATACACTCTTATTTCTTTCATATGTATTAAGAGGTTAAAGTAGCAGCCTTATGCAGCTAATCAAATGCATTTAATTAGTTAATCATCAGCAAGCATGAACACCTCTGCAAAAGCAGAGGTTTTGGCAGTTTCCAGGTCTAAAGCATTCACAGGTGTGTTAACACAATGACACCATCTTCCCAGGAGAGAACGTCCCAGAAATTCATCCCAAGGTCAGACCCTGCACAGAGCACTCCCAACACCTAACATACCAACGATTTGTCCCGGCCCTAGGCATCACATAGTAACGCGAAAAGTACCCTTCCACGTCCTTATGAAACGCTCTGGGTTGTCAACTGAATCCAACAGAAAGCCGCTCGAGGGCAGTAAGACGCGCTGAGAGCAGAGGCTCCAGCCGTCCGTCCCGGCCCCAAACCTAACCCTATCACATCGTGTTTTCCAAAGTGATTCAGGATCTGAAAGTGAACAGATTTACATAATGATTTGTTAGGTTGATTTTCACACATAAAACACATGTATAGATTCATTCCAACCAGTCTCATGCCCCGGAACATGTAACATATATAAGAGTTACATCTCAGGCTGTACACGCCTGAGATGTAACTCATAAAGTTACATCTTAAAGTTCATGACAATTACAAAAAGAATGAAAAGGTATTCCTGTTTGGAAAACCTCCTGAGAGCACCGTTCTGCTCTCTGAGCTTCGACCAGGCTCTGTCAAGGGCCGCGAAGGGCAACACCAAGGTTTAGACTCAAATCTAGCTGTTTCTTTTGAACAATGATTTTATTAACCGGTTGGGGTGAGAGCAACCGGTTGGGGCCCGACATTGTTTTGGCAAAGTTACACACCGATTCAATATTGATTTTAGTGAATTTTCACATGTCTGAGAACAGAATCACCAATTACCAGAGTTTGACCCCCGGCGGGTGTGTCGCCGAGTGGGGAAAAAACGGTTAGACACATGAACAGGTTGGTGGTGTACCTGGGGCTTCTGTTTAAGACTATGCTTCCTCCTCACCGTCGCCCAGCCGCCCTCTTTCCCCAGCTGCTTGGGGTCTGCCGGGGAACAGCTAGCGGGGCCTACGCTATCTTCGGCTGCACCAGCTACAGGGGCCTGGCTAGCTACGGGCGAATGAAGGGTGCGAAGCCGAGTCTCCAGTTCAGTAATCCTGGCCTCCAGAGCTCTAGATATACTGCATTTGTTACAAGTATCACTACTGCTAAAGGAGGCCGAGGAGTAACTAAACATCTGACACAATGAGCAGGAAAGTGCAGGAGGGACAGGTGAAGAGGTCATGCTGCTAGCGAGTCGGCTACAAGCTAAGCTAAGCTAGCGAAACAGTAAAGAGACAGTGAGTGAATACTTTGGCTATAAATTAGGTAGTGAGTACACAGAGAGTGTGTTTCGGATGAAGCACGTGAAGATTATACTATGAAAACAGAAGTTATCTAAAAGTTTTTAACTAAATTGCTAAGCAGATAAGCTACTCAAAAACACCACTGTGTGTTGGAACAGGAACAGGAAGTGATAATCTACCGCAGAGAGCGCGAACACCGACTGACAGCGCCACCCGAAGGACTGAGTGTTGCAAGATCCAGTCAGCACCCCGACTGAAATGGTGCTGTAAGATCTCAGGAGAGCATGAACAAAACGCCCACAAACCTC
Organism: Pelmatolapia mariae; assembly: GCF_036321145.2. Lineage (NCBI taxonomy): Eukaryota > Metazoa > Chordata > Actinopteri > Cichliformes > Cichlidae > Pelmatolapia > Pelmatolapia mariae. The sequence continues at coordinate 64,133,213 of NC_086233.1, read as the reverse complement.
AATGAACCAAAGCAGGCCTGTAAAGAAGAGTGGGCCAAAGTTCCTCCACAACAACATAAGAGGCTGGAAAAGTCTTAAAGAAAAGGACTGACTCAAGTTATCACTGCTAAAGGTGCATATACAAACTTCCTTTTTCACAGGACTACACAGGAAAACTTCCTCTTTCACGACAGTATTCTGTCAGTAGGAAAAACAATAAACAAATGTAAATGTTTTAGAGCATGGCAGCACGGTGGTTAGCACTGTTGCCTCCTGAGTTCCACCATCAGTGTGGAGTTTGCGTGGGTTCTTTCCAGGTACTCTGGCTTCCTCCCACAGTCCTAACCCCACAGTTACTGTGGTTAGGTTAATTGGTAACTCTAAATTACCCATAGGTGCGAATGGCTGCCTGTCTCTATGTGTTAGCCCTGCGACAGGCTGGCGTACCTGCCCAGGGTGTAACCTGCCACCCACCTTAAGACAGCTGGGATTGGCTCCAGCGACCCTGACAAGGATAAGTGGAAGAGAACGGATGGATGGACTCAGAACAAAGGTACATAGTGTATAGACTCTTTTCTTACAATCATAAAGGAAAGGTCACCTGTAGTGATCAGACCACTATCATGTGACTCTGTTGTCTGTGAAATATTGATTTGTGCTCTTGGACAGGACAATAAGCTTCGACAGGCTCGGTAAGTAAATCTACTCATTTAAGATTCAAAAGTGATTATAGTTTGTTTATGTCCATTTTCCTTGTTGCCAGGGTGACACATACTACCTGAGGACTAGGGTTGCCAACTCCCTGAAAAATAAATAAGGGACACCTTGTGGCCAGGGCCGGGCGACCCAGTTGTCTTCACCCTTCCCAGTGTGGTGAATTTTGTAGCTCTTTTTTTGTGTGTGAAATTGTTTTTTTAACCATTTGATTTGAATTTGATTTAAGTAGATGCATATTCTTTGTGATATGAACACATGGCAAACAAATGATCATTTAGCCATTTATTTTTAGCTCAAAATGACAACATTAACACAATAAAACAGGTCTCTTTCTTAAACAGAAGCCTGTCATGCTTAACTTTTGAGAATATAAGTAAATCTTTCTTTAAAAGAACTCTGTCCTGCTTAACTTAAAATGATATAAATTAATAGAAAACAATAGAAATATAAAACATTCTTGTAACAGTGCACATATAGTGCATTTAGTACAACTGGCTTCAGTTGAGGTATTATTTCAGCTTTTCTAATGCTAATCAGCTGCTGCCGTTTGTAAACCCACTTGTTCCCATGATTACGCATCATAACTCATCATCATTATTCATCTATGTATTACTTTTATGTATTAGTTATCTATTTGTTGTAATCATCTATCCTTGCAGTTGTTTATTACACAAAATAAATTATATTATCACACTTCTGGCCACATAGCGCTGATATTCACTGCACATGCCCATATTAACCTTAACCAGAGGGTTTAAAAAAACAAACCAGTGTTTACATACCATATCTGCTTCTGCCGTGGCCTGGTGGACAAAAAATTGGTTAAGGGTTCCCCGAGCTTTCACACCCCTCATGTTCTTCATGTGCCCACCATTAGAAGCATGCCTATGGAAAAAGTGCGCTGGCACACAGTGCAGTGCGCTTTATAGGTGTTATCGTGCACTTTTCCAGCCAGGTGTTTTCCTTTTCCCATTCCTCCCAGTACTTTTGCAGCCTTTTTTTTTCTTTGCTGGAACAAACATTGCTGGTCTAATGCCAGGCTCACACTGTGCGATTTTTTCAGTCGCGCGATTCAGCTCCTGCTCAAACTGCACGATTGACTCACAGGGGTTAGAAGTTCATAGGTCACGATGCAGGGTCTCACACTATACGGCCCGATGCTCTGATGCGACCTGAGTGCTCACAAATGAAGGTTATAACAGAAATTCTGTCGCTCGCTCTCCCTCTGTGTCTTTCACTCACACAGACACGCACACCACCACCATCAACTTTGCTAAATTGCTAATGAAAAACATTGATCAGGCAGCTGTGATTGAGCAACAATGTAAATCCAACTATTTCACGGTTGTTGTGGTCGTGATAATTTTGTTAGGCCACATCGAAAAGGCTCGGGTGAGCTTTCCAAAGTTCTACAAGTTGTGCCTCCATCACTTGTGTCCAGATCACACGCTGCACAGCCGTGCTGCGCCGTCTTTTTCGCTGACATTTGTGTTTGTGCGTGCGCAGTGTGAAGAGCTGCGGTGACACCCTCACGACCAAGCGATTGATGATCGGGAGCTGGTCGTGAGGTGTTAATCGCTTCTCGTTACCCCACGTATACTACACGATGCACGACGCACGATGAAGGCCAAAATCAGGCCGATCGACAAAACGGTCGCTTACAGTGTAAGCCCGGCTTACACTGTGCGATTTTCGGCCCATTTTGAGCCGATTTTTGAGTCGTGCGATCGTTTTGGTGATCGGCCCGATTTTGGCCTTCATCGTGCATCGTGTAGTATACGTGGGGTACGTGCTCACGCGCAAACATGTAAACATCGGTGAAAAAGACAGAGCAGCACGCCTGTGCAGCGTGTGATCTGGACACAAGTGATGGAGGCACAACTTGCACAACTTTGGAAAGCTCATCCGAGCTCATGCGACTGAATAAATCGCATAGTGTTTGCCCAGTTTGTTTCCCTGCCATGCTTCTTGTTGTGGTCATCTGTTGTCTTCCGGTATTTTCTCCATAAGCGACCTTTCCTCGACCAATGAGATAAGCGGTAATCTGAATTGTCATACTCGAATTGTCATAAGTGTGCTGTCAGCTCATTGGTCACAAAGCAGGAGAGGGGCTGGGAATTATGTTTTCAAACAAAGCGTTAATTCCATTAACATTTATAGACTACTTTTGATTCTCACTGTATTACGGGACAAAGTGCGTCCCTTATTAGCTCAATACGGGACGTGTACTTTTGTCTCTAAATACAGGACGATTCCGTTTTTTAAGGGACGGTTGGCAACCCTACTGAGGACTCTGGAGAATATATGTGATGCAGACACAAAACCTACTTCCTCTTGAAATAAATTAGTTTAGAAGCTGTTGTGTCTGTAACAAACATATAAAGGACAAAGAGAGATTGCATTTTTGTGACTGTTTCAGCTCTTCAGACTCTTAATCAGTGGCAAATGTAACTTTAATGTTGTGGCTCCTTGTAGCATGGCACTGTAACATTACCGCACTTTCACCAAGTGAAAACAGCTGAACTAAAGCAAAAGATCAAAGAAAACAGCAGGTGAAGGTTGTTGAGCACCAACCAGTTAAAGAACCACTCGTTTTAGTTTTGTTCATGAGTCAAACTTCAGCAGTTGATACGTGAATAAGAAACGGCATGTTTGGGTGACTTTCAGTGTGTCGGAGGCTTTGAGAGGCCGAACCACAACAGTGACGGACGCTCTTAAAATCTTTTTCAGCTCTTTTTGGATTAAAACAATTTTGCCCACCCAGTGACAACATTAGTGAAAATAATTTCAAATGGTATATACAGTATGCATACATTACATCAGATAGTATTAAACTATTCCACTACCTGGGAGGCAAAGCAGAGCAGCTCAGCACACTAATTAACACTCCCAGCAGTGTGTGTGTGTGTGTGTGTGTGTGTGTGTGTGTGTGTGTGTGTGTGTGTGTGTGTGTGTGTGTGTGTGTGTGTGTGTGTGTGTGTGTTTTATTTCAGTCTGTTAGTGTGATAAATGCACCTGATTGGATTTTGAAGATGAAAACTTGAGTTTGCTTCTCACGCCCCCAATTATTTTAAATGTATGCAGAGAGGAGAGCCCGACTGGCCCGTTCACTTCATCCGGACGTTAACGAAGAGACAGAAGCTGAGGGAGAGTGGGAGCTGCGTGGGTCTCGGTCTGTGTTTGCCCTCCAGCTGAGATTACACATCAGGTGTTGGTTAGAATTTAATAAATGTGAGGTATACGCCGACGCTGCTCCCACAATCACGTTTTGTTTTTATGGGGACACTTGAACAAACATAATGTTATTGATGACACCTGTGCGACGACTGCTGATAAGTCAAAATGTCTCAATGAGTTTTCTGGTCAGGTCTCTTAAACAAGTTAAACGTAAGATTCAGCTGTTTGTGAGCTTCGCATCATCTCGTTTAAACTGCAGTCAAACACCTTTGGGCTTCTGACGATGGCAAAATGATTTTATTGTTACTAAAATTCTCCAACTTTAGTCATAATAAAACCCGTATGGCATCTTTACATAGCTCAGCTCTGATTTCACCTGTAACAGTTATAAATGAGACACAGAAAAAAGCTGTTTTATGCGTTTTATCTGGCTCAGCTACAAGGTGAACACACCGGTCTAACACAAACTTCTCTGCTTGTTTAAAATGGTTATTTTCTCTGATCAGACGGGGAAAAGAAGTAACTCATTAAATTCTGCTGTCTGTGCCCGATGGCTCAAAATGTTACATGACTGAACGCTGCTTTCAGATCAGATATTTGGAGCCTCTGCTGGAAACTTGGGTTTATATCTGTATTATTATTTATCAATATATTGGAGTACTGAAGTAAAATAACTTTATAGTTGAAGAAATAGATGTTTTACTTGTTTGTTTTTAGCAAAGTACAACATTAAGCCTGCGTTACCACACTGTTGCATCAATGTGAGCTGATCAAAGCTAGTGTTTGTTAGTATATTTACCTGATGCTCCTCTTTATTGTGTCTCTTACATGTTGTTGAGCTTTCTGTATAAAAACATCACTGCTTTCGTTTGCTTGTTATTTGAATGATTCAGAAGACTGAATGTTTCACGTGTTGGTTTAGGCTCATCCTGCCAGGACAGCACAAACTGAAAGCACTGACAGGAAAATGTCAATAACTGATACGGGATCTGTTTCACCTGTATTACACTGACATGTTCTCAAAGAGGCCACCATTTAGATCAAAGAGTATTTTTGAATCACAGCCTGCTGAAAACACTGCATACAAATCTCCATCCTATAGACGGGTGAATTGTCTTCCCATTGTAGCTTAACACTGGTTATAAAACAGCACAAGACACCACTTATTAGAAAATATAGCAGTTCAGGCTATGTTTACTCTCTATCACATGAAAGACGGGAGAAATGGAGAAAATTTAAAGGCACTTTGTCCTGTTGTTATTTTTGCTTGCTGGTAATTTAAAGATTCCCCCTCCACCACTGGAAAGTAGGAATCTGAGAAAGCATCTAAAAATGGAACTCAGAGAGAAGCGACTGTGTGTGTTTTAAGGTTAGAGGGAGGCTGGAACGTCCCAGTATGAGGTGGGTGGAAACCAGACAGGTCATCACAGGAACCTCACAGACAAACACACTGACAGATAAGCTATAAAATTTGTAGTAAACTCAAGCAAATGTCTTAATATGACATCCAAACATAAATAAATACATAAAATAAATGATAAAGAAAGCCTGGGGATAGAATGGCAACGGGCAGATGTGAGCACTAAACGGCAAATAAAAAGCTGGGAGAGAGAATGTGGGTAACGGGCGGGGAGGACAGCTAAGAGCACAGAAGACAGAGGCCAGTGAAAAGCAGAGCTATTTAAAACACACTGAAGAGAGAAGAGGACCAATTCAACTAGCACTTACCTACAGGTCACATCCTGTTAATGGAAAAGATGGAGCGATGGGTAGAGAGAAGGAAAGATGGGGTGTGGAGGAGGAAATGGGTCAGGGGTCCAGCGAATGTAACGCTAGCTCCCAAAGAAATCAGAGCGAGAAGGTAATACCTAATGGGCCGGCAGATGAAAGATGCAGACACACCGGAGCAATCAATTACACCACGCAGACGTCGTGTCGACTCTGTAACCAGGTTATCCTTCCTGCTTCATTTTAATGGCACCAAATATTAATATAGAAATCTTCAGTTTTCAGGAAAAGAATCGTAACGGCTTTTTTGTCCCCTGGTTTTTTTCTCTTAGGCTGTAAAAATGATAATCATTACAGTTTACACAAAGTAGCAGTTTGAAAAATATGAAACGAGGATGATCTGTAACCAGCCTGTTTGTCAGTGCTTAAAATAAAAATGTTTTTCTGACTACAAATACTTAAAAACTTAATTAATTGCAAAAATGATGAATATTTATCACCGTTTACAAACAAAATAATAAACACTAGACAATATGCTTGAGTAATTCTTTCTTCTGTTTGTAGTGATGTAAACGCACTCGTGTACTGAGCACTACATAGGAGCAGCAAAAGCAGCACAGCTTTAATATAAATGTTTAAATAATACACAGTAGCACACAAAAATAAAATGTCATCAAAAAAGACTGAAGCAAAAAATGAAAGGTTGGTGAAATGGCATGGGATATTTATTGTTTCAGCAAAGTTAAAAGGCCCTAATTTAAGACGTTGCAGTGGTTCGGTGTAAGCTCCATTTAATTAGAAGAGGTCAGCAGTTTTATAAAGTATAATATTGTCATCGTTACTCTCCTGTGACTGGAACACGTCGGAGAAGTTTTGGTGAGCACAACTCTTCACTTTGTCTCCACAGGAATACCTTTCACACTGCTGTCACAATCAGCAGTGGGCTCCCTCCGCCTACATACAACACATGGGCGAGTGCTACAAGTTCACAGCCATTCTGTGCTGTTGCTTTAAGCTTATCCTGGGAAAGTTCAATAATGAATGATGAAGTTATATTAGGGCCAAAAGTGAAACAGTCCTTACAGCAAAATGCCTCCAGAAGTTTACAGTCCTAAGCATGGCGCGATGTTGAAATTGTTCCTGATGCATACATCTGCCTGATTTCAGAGGAGGCTTAATTGTTCCACTTCCTTTAAATCTTCTTTCATCTGTGCACACCAACGAGGCTCACGAGGGAAAGCTCCAGAGCGAGTGAGCTACACGTGAGATGTCAAAACATCTAAAATTACTGTGAGAAAAATAACATGCGTGCTTTCGTATTTTCCACCACAGTGCTAACAGGCGTGCTGTTTTTAGGCCCTTTTGTTAGAGTGAATAATTTGGTCTTCTGGTTGAACGACCACAGATTGTATGAATCCTGCACAACGCACTTTTTCCTAGATCCAACGAACAAAAGATGATTATGATTCACAATCAAGATAAATCAAATATTTCTGATTAAACAATAATCAGTATTGATTATAACCCAAACTTTCCCGGGATGTCCTTTTTAAGAATTATATACATTATATTATTAAACCACAGTTATTGATTCGTTAATGTATAAGTCAATGAAATGTTGCACCTGCAGAATATTTGATTCACTCGTATACTGCTGGGCATCTTTATCTGTATAAATAAATAAAAAATAACCTGCAAAAAAAAAGTAAAGCATCCTTTGAAAGCTGCATTTACGTCACAGCGAAGCGGCAAAGGCTGTCCAGATTCAAAGATTCCCTCGTCCCGTTCTCCGGATTTAAAGGACAGATCATGAAGGCGTATCCTTTGTGGCCCACCCCAACATTTAGGAGAAACCCTCGGACAGATGAAGCAAAGCTGTGCAGAAATAAACTTTTAGAAGTAGAGTGCTGTCCAGCAGAACAAATGTTGGCATAACGAAGAATCTTAAAATGCTAAATGAAGTTAACGCAGTGAGTTTTCTAGCACAGCTAGGTCAAAGCCAAACGTGCTCGAACGTTTTAGGACAGTTTGCACTTTTTGCTGAAAGAGTATTCACGGGGAACAAACACGGTCGTGGTCATGGTCCCGAATTTCATCCCATTTCCTGTTTTATTTTGGTAATGTCTTTCTTTGTTCTTTGTTTTTTCCTCCTTTGTTGTCTGAAGTGCCCTCATTCTGTTTTAAGTGGCTCACTAGACTTTCTCTTTTTTTACCATCAGCTATTAAAGGTGATGCTTTCTACCTGTAACGCGGTCCTCTCTCTAACAGTAACAACTGCTTTTGCCTGATGCCTGTAGCCTTTGCCCCAAGCAAGTCTTGTACTGTGTTTTTTTGAACTCAAACTTTTGCCTGCCCCTTGTTTGCTTCATTGGCTGCTTACACCTGGATTATAGACTCGTGTGTAATAGTGCTGTCTGATCAGTGCTTCTGAGTCTACATTAGCTATGCTGATAAATCCCACCAAGTTTTCTTTTCTGTAAATTGGTTTGAAATACATAAAAAAGATGTTGATAAATGTGAAACATGAAATGAGCTCGCTCTTACAGACTAATGACATCCAATTAGGAAAAACAGAGATGTCGCACATGGATGTCAAGATCTAATCAAAATGTTGCAGCTGTAGTGCCATTAGGGTTGTTTCTACCTAACAGGTTGAGAAGCAGTCCATTAGCAGGTGAATCACTGCAGTGTCCCGGTCACACTCTCTCTTTCCTCTGAAAAATGACCGACGTGATACGGCAGGAAGGCTGACAGCTGTGTAAAGCGGCACACGCTTACACCTGTCCAGTCGCATTACCAGTCGGATTATTCTCCTGAAATAAACAGCAGCGCTCGCTGTAAAAGCACTCTGCATCCACCTTGCATTTGTAACAGAGCCACAGTCCTTACAGATGTTTCCCTACCTTGCATTTCTAACTTTCACTCTCTTGTCGCCCTCGTCTATTTTTAACAAAGTGCCACACCTGGAGCCGCAGATGTGCCACGACACAATAGAAACATCTGATCATTATTATTATTTTTTCATATACCGTGAAGTCTGTTTCAGCATCTTTGCAGCTGTACGCCAAATCTCACAAAATCAGAAAAGGTCATTTATTGGAGTTTTGATATTACAGACAAAAATCAATAGCTGCTGTCTGTCTAGTGCAGCCGTGCAGGTTTGGTTACTAGTTTTTCTTTTGGTGTTTTTTGTGCTGTTTTCCTTTTCTGTTGCCTTTTCTTCAGAAATCTTAGTTTCTCCTCATGTGCTCTTTTGCTGCTTTGTTCTTTAGTTCTTGACTTTACAGTGGCAAGGTGAGCGAATCTCCTCTACCTCCTGACTGTGTGTGTGTGTGTGTGTGTGTGTGTGTGTGTGTGTGTGTGTGTGTGTGTGTGTGTGTGTGTGTGTGTGTGTGTGGTGGTTTTGAGGGAGTGGTGGGTTGCAGGTAAAGGTCAAAGCTGACAGCCTTTTAGCAACACTGCCAACAGCTCACAGAGGAAAATACACAGACAGACGGGTGGATGGAGGAAGAAATGTGTGCAGAAACAGATACAGAGAATGAGCGAGATGGATGGGCGATGGGCGGAGGGAGGGAGAGATGGGATAAAGGTGTAGCTAAGTAGCTGGCCAGATGGATGATGAATGGATAGGTGGAAGATGAGAATAAAGAGCAGACAGACAAAGGGATGGAGAGGGAACAACAGCTAATCTAAACAATTCAGTTGTAGGACGAACATTCAAAACTCATAAAGGTATTAGAACGATGCAGACACTCCCTTGTTGAAACAATCTCCAGCCGATGTGCTGCTTTTGGCCTTGGACACTGACATCGCTGTTTGGTGTCTGGGTCATAGCTGGAGACCCAGCTCTCCTCAGCACTGATGATTTTTGACATGAAGGTCAATTTGACACTGTCTGAGGTCCACGTGAAAGTGATCAAAACTGGATTTCCAGCTCCCAGTGCTCGATGTATAAAGCACTGGCCTTTATTATTTTGAAATTCATGTAAGGTAATGAAATATAATAATTAGTGAAATGGAATAGAACCCCTCTGCTTCTAGAGCTGAACATGCGTTTTAAAGCAGCACATTCGCAGGCTTCTACGTTCAAACCCACTTCCTCCTCTTCGCTGCCTCCATTTAAGTTCATTTGTTTTGCTATCAAGGATTTTGTAGCAGGGACACAAGTGAGCTACATCCCAGAAATGGCTCCCCAGAGTATTACAAAAGCAGGAGAACAGAGAACAAGATAACACCTCTAAAACCAGGAGAGATGAACAAGAAAGCAAAATCAGGATGTATGAATGGAAACGCGAGCAACAAGGAAATATGAGGAGAGGAGTGATGCAGAAAGAAGGAAAAGGTTGCACACGGAGAACAAGAGAAAGGAGAAATATCAAAGGCCAATGAGCTTGAGAGGAGAGGGAAGGGAAAAAAGATCACGCTTTAAAAATGACATATATCAGAGGTCTTGCTTGCCCAGGTTTGTTTCTGTCTACACGTGTGTGTTCAGGATGAATGCACCTGCAGGACGGGGGAGACAGATGAGAGACCCTGAGCAAAGTGACATTGCATCCCTCCTCTGATCATCCGCAAGACTCAGGAGGCTCTTGGCGCGCAAGCATACATGCACATACATTAACTACAACAGTATGGAGGGTGTTGGGGAAGAATCAGATGCCAGTCTGCAGGGAATAATAAAGACAGGAACAAGTGGAACGAACATCAGCTGCCTGAAACATTCAGTTCGACGGTGTCAAACAGCAAAGTTACCTTCTGAGTCATGCAACATACAGAACAGGCTTTCACATATAGTACAAGTCAGTATTTCAGTCAGCGGACACAGGCAGCACCGGTGCTGCTGGAATCCATCAAAAAATGATTTCAGCATCTCCTCTCAGAACCTATAAATTGCATATCCCAAAACAGCAGTGCAGCAAGGAACGAGCACCATCACAACACCTTAAAGGCTTGCTTTATCTTTAGTGCAGGTCCCTCTGCAGCCGCTTCTGGAACAGATACCCAGAAAAGTAATTGTGAGTAACGTAGAATTGATAACTCGGCACGTTCGGACGATTCTGGAGTCCGCAGATAAGATTGCAAAGACCACTTGTGAACACATATTTTTGTATGTTTCTTGAGATATAATCGCGTTAGGGTGTTAACATTAAAAGCGACTTCTCTCCCAGTTCGTTCTTTTATCCCCTCACCTGGAGCTTAACTCCCACTGGCCGCCTGTTAAAAGAAGGACTCGCAGATTAGATCAGATCCCGTATTCTTCAGTAATCTGTGAATCATGCTCAGGAGGGCTTCCAAAATGTTCGAGTGCAGCCAAAAATCTTTGTTCACCAGAGTGAAAGGAATTAATGAATCTTCCAAATCACTTTAAGGAAGAGAGGAACTTTTCTCATCACTTGCTTGAAAGTGAGATGTCAGTATTATTGTCACGGGCTGCGACGGCAGACCGTGGAGTTATATGGAAAGTAGGGCCCAAACGCGAGACTCTAGTGAAGGACAGTGGATTTATTTGTGGTGAGTGGACAGAAAATGACAACTATATACAATTCAAGCACTGTGACTCCTGTGGCGATTCCTCTATTAATCCCACACAGTGCGCGTGTCCATAGCAGTGAAAAGGTGACAACTCCAAAAACCCGATTCCACTCCGTGATTTCCCCTCGTGACGACGTTCCTGACTCCCGACTCCTGGTGACACAAAAACACACACAGCTCAGCAGGCAGCCTTTAGTAGTGAAGCCGTTCACACACACTAATCTACGGAGGTACTTAACAGGTTCGACTTAGTATAATCCCGCGCCGACTGGAGCTCCGCCACCTTCTTAAATAAGACGCTCCCCATGAAGCTATCAGCTGCAGCTGGTGAGGGCTAATGAGCGTCAGGTGCGGCAGCTTCCAGTGTGGGAACACTTCCGGGTCGCAGTCCCCTCAGCGACCCCAAAACATCCGGGAGAACACAGGGAGAAAGGACAAAGGGAGAGAAAACCACCAAACACATAACATATGGAAAAACATATACAAAAAATACATGCGCTCTGGGTCATCAGACCCAGGCCATGACAATTATATCAGTTATCATATCTGTCACACACATATTAGAGAGATAGAATCTGATAAAAGCAAGATGGTTCAGTGATTAAATCAATAATTAGCAGTTGCAAGTAAGTTTATATGCTGTACAGTACAAAGGGTGGAATAATGCTGAGTGTACTAAAGCTTGACTTTGGTATTTCCACGTCTTACAGACGCTAACTGTGATTTTTATGGTTTGTTTTTGGAGCACACAGAAAAATCCTGATGTCACATCAGAAAACACAGGAAATGAATAAAGTGCATGTTTTGTCTTTTAAACTGTAGGACCTCATTTGTTGCATATGTTTAACAAATTGAAGCTTATCTGTAGACGATCTGTCTGTTTCTGTTCCTCCTGATATTATGGGCTGCTGCTGCTCAGTTTGATGTTTTCCTTAAACACTGAATGATTCTCTCTCCTCCCTGCCTTCTCTAAGCCAATCATTTGTCCTTTAACTTAAAATTGTGATGTCACTCTGCCTCCCTAAAATTATGAACCATATTCCAAAAGATAACTTTACTAAAACGCGTCATTACTTGTGAACATTTATTCCTTTATTGGTGTTGTAAGACAGTCAATTCAATTCAACTTTATTTATACAGCGCCAAATCACAACAACAGTCGCCTCAAGGTGCTTTATATTGTAAGGTAGACCCTACAATAATACATACAGAGAAAAACCCAACAGTCATATGACCCCCTATGAGCAAGCACTTTGGCGACAGTGGGAAGGAAAAACTCCCTTTTAACAGGAAGAAACCTCCGGCAGAACCAGGCTCAGGGAGGGGCGGGGCCATCTGCTGTGATTGGTTGGGGTGAGAGAAGGAAGACAGGATAAAGACATGCTGTTGTCTGTCAAACTTTGGGAATCAAAATCAGCCTCATACTGAGTGACTGGCTTACCTGAAACACCACGCATTAATTAATGTTAGCTACTCCAGCTGTACTGTAAAGTATAAGACATAAACTCAGTGAAACTTTGTGTAACAGCCTCCCATCAGTGTCTTTGAATAGAAGCTTCAAAAGTCCAAGACGGACCCAGTTCGTGAGCCGGAGCTGGAGAGCAGCAGGATGCTCGGCAGACAGCAGAGCCTTCTTTAAACCCCAGCTCTTATTATCAGAACAATCATTTCCAACATGATTAGGTTAACATTTCAGGTCATAATGATGTTTTTCATGCCAGGCTCAATTGGAGCCAGGAACATTTTTAGAGGTAGCATTCACAGCCATCAGTGGCACTTTAAGGTGGACTTTAGCATCATAGTGCAGGTTTGGCTGCTTCTTGTATCGCCCCGGTGTTAATAGCAGTTCTGCACTGACACACCTGAAATCTTTCAGTACAGTCAGGTCAGTGGTTTGAGACTGTGACACCACCACCTGTTCTTTATGCCACACATGGACCATTTAAACTGTTTCAGTCAAACAATGACGTTGTTCCTTTACCACAGAGGGTTAAGCCCCTCCAGAATATGACTGGAACCCACAGACAGAGTGTTTCACATAAGATGGAAAAATATTGTTCTTCCACTAGAATACCCACTAATTCAGATTCTGTTGTACCTGCATTGCAAATATTTGTAAGTACATAAAAGTACACCCTGTTTTCAGGACAAATACACAGTGAAACTCTACGTTACATCTGAGGGGATTACAAGTGAAATCACAGGCTGCATTATGAAGTGCTACCAAATGTTCTATATGGTCTAGATCAGTCATCACCTCCTGAAATGTGACACATTAGTCCTGTCGCTCACCGGCTGGTGTGAATAAAGCTCCCATATGTCTTTGAAGAGAATGGAGAAATATCCTAGGCTGATAAGAATCCCTTTAGCTCGGTGCCTGTAACACTTACACTGAGAATATGAGATGCTGACGGGTAATACTGTGCAACTGTATGGCTTCAGATCATGGAGTAAAACCAGACAAGCTTTCACAGAGAGGAGAAACAGCAAAGACACGATACAGTCAGAGTTTAGTTCAAATGTTCCAAATTTCACCGTTTTTTTAATCATTCTGTCACAACCCACAGCAAATAACCATCATTAATTCAGTTTCTAATCCAAAACTCTAAAAGGATGTTTCCTGCAGAAGTGTGCACCGTCACATCTGTAATAAGAAGAACTGCAATTCATAAATAATGTGTGAGTCATCTTCCATTCAACATCAAGGCTGAATAGATGAATTATGTGGTTTTTTCATAGCCAGACTCTTTGAAAATAAATGACCATTAGTTCTGATATTTCACTGGCTAAATTCTAAGAAATAGATGGGTGAGTTATGAAAGATATGTTTAATTAAAAGTTTCAAGCTTGGAAAATTCAGCCAACAGTTCTAACCTTTACACCACCAGTAACATTTTGTCATTTTATATTTGGTTATTCCTCTTGTTAATTCACTCTGTGCTCCGGGAGCCATCCCATTATGTATGGAACAATGAATTAGAAGGCAGAAAAGCCAGGCCGCTAGACCACTTCCCTCAGAGATAGCAGAGTCTGCACTAAGCATGTCGTAGTACACGTCTTAGTACACACTCATACTACCTACGAATATAAACTTCAGGAAAAACACAGAACATTCATTCCTGCTTGGAGAGAAAATGAATAGAAGTTTCCAGTGCACTGACTGACGGCATCATCCACTGACAACATACCTACTGAGAAGCTCACGCTGCTGGGATAGTTTACAGGACGTCTGTGCCACTGTGGGTTAGAAGTTCGCATTGGAAGAACGTGAAGGGGGACGAGAACAGCAGGATGGTGTGTGCTTTGTGGTCGACACAGCCGCTGAAGGAACAACTGGATGGTAAAGTCCAAGTGGTCATAACATTAGGGACAGTAGCCCTCAAAGAAAGTGTACAGGAACGGCTGAGATAAGCTCCCCTAACCCGAGGAAGCTTGAGGAAGACACACTCGACACCCACAGGCAGGTGACAGAGAGGTCATTAATATCCACACCTTTCTCCAAGGGTGTCCTTCATGTTCAAGTCATAAGATTATTTTTGTTGAATTCTTTTAATTTTGTAGTAATTCATCTGCAGAATAAGAAGTAGTTATAACAACACTGTGTTTTTTCTGCTTACCAGGATAGTTTGTTCAACGAAACCACAAAATGAACACGAGTCATTAGATTTGGAGTTTTATGGAGTCCAAACTGAATTATAGAAATAGTTGGCCATTACACTGAATAATTTTATGTTTCCAGTCACTGGCTCCTGCTCCTTTTAAGTGGAAACCAGAAGGCATAAACTATTTAGGGATTAAATTTAGCCACCCAGTAGAAAAATGTTGGAGTTAAATGCACCAGATTTTCCAATGACAAATACAGAAGACAGCAAAAAGTGGACAGGCTTGTCTGCTTGTGATCTGAAGTTATCAAAAATGAACATGACACCAAGGCTGGAGTTTCCTGTGTCAGCTGTATATCCCACAGGCCAGACCACTCTCTGATTTAACATACTGAAAATACTCCAAATGACTTTTGGTGGAGCAGCTTTATAACTCTGCCTGTTCTGAAACTTTTCTTTGTTTCCTCAAAAAGAATCTATGACAGCACAACATAAAGCATGAAAATATATTCCTTCTAATAAGCTGAAAACACAGTTTGACTGAAAGATTCAGATTTTTATCTCATCTGTAAATAAACTCGGTGACATTTTCTCAGGATAAGGACCAGAAATAGGAAAAAACATATTGGTACTGGTTCTGATCTCTGTCAGTAATTCAAATGGAAAATACAGAATATTAAATTTTGTTACAACACAAGATTCAAAAGTGTGTTATAGAGTCAGAACAGTTTATCTCTCTGTCATTGTTATTCAAGTATTTTTACCTTACAGCAAAAAGCACATTTCTAATTATCACAGGTCTTTGCACGTGTAAGCCCACAGATGTGTTCATGGGTTACCTCTGAAATCTTTGTACACAATATATGTTTTTAACTTCACAGGACTTTATTACACACATCTGTCTGGGATCTGCAGCTGTGTTTAAGATTCTTCCAGCAATATTTAAACAGACATTATGGAATCACCACACGTTGATGAGATTATGTTTCACATGAGATTTTGCTTTTGGTTGATTTAGTTTTGAATAACATAGCTGCAAGGAAGAGTAAGGTAAAATGAGATGCTAGGTGACATGATCAACCCCGTTTATCTGAGTCATTGTAGACGATCTTCTACACAGAAGATTGTTCAGTGCACGGTGGAAGTGAGCACTCGGAGATCTTTTATGCTGTAAAATAAATGGTAACACCTTTTTAGGTGAATTCTGATGAAGTCCGGCCTCATGATGTCAAAAAAGAAAAAAACAAACAGAATTAGCCAAGTGTGAAAATTAATTTTTACTATTTCTAACACGCTTGTTCAGGCATGTGGTATTACCATGGCAATGGCCAAATCAATTACGGTGGTCTTTGTTATTCCCTGCAAAATGGTAACATTCCTCTTGTATGTAGCAAAAATGAAAGTAGACATACATCCATAAAAAAACATGAAAATAGCTTATAGAGACTTTTAAACATGTTATTTTTATACTGTTGCAACATTCTTGTTAAATATAGAAATATAGAAAGTTACAAAAGTTCTGTCCTGTGAGAAAAAAGACACATCTGTATAATCTTTAAGAGTCTTATTTAAATCATTAGACAACTCAACCCCAGCCTGCTCATCACTGCCTGCTGAAGGCTGCTGGACTGGGGTTGGCAAATGCTCAGCTTTAACTCCACTCTGGGTTCTTTGGTAACTTTGTAAGCAGATTTTTACTTTTTTTAATACCTGCTCAACAACTGTCCAGTGTGCATCACAGTCCCGGTCGTGACAGATGGCCCCGCCCCTCCCTGAGCCTGGTTCTGCTGCAGGTTTCTTCCTGTTAAAAGGGAGTTTTTCCTTCCCACTGTCGCCAAAGTGCTTGCTCACAGGGGGTCATATGATTGTTGGGTTTTTCTCTGTATGTATTATTGTAGGGTCTACCTTACAATATAAAGCACCTTCAGTTCAGTTCAATATAAAGAATTGAACGTCTTGATGCATTCTCAATCATCCAGGTAAGTAAATCGCAAAAAGTTGTGGTTGCAGATGCTGTGATTGCAGCCATTCCCCAACTCTCTGTGAATGGTACTCATGGCCATTGATCAGTGGGCCTGGATCAGTGGTTGTTGATCAATGGTCATGAGAATTTGCAAAATTATGATGAAGGAACTGACCTCCCAGCCCTTTGTTCCTTCAGTGGGCTGGTTTCAGTCATTATGCAAAGGTACTGTTTATAAGGTTGGAAACCTGCAGTCAGCTGAGACTGAAGAAGTCACTTGAACGATGACGAAACATTTCTCCCACTGAAAACGCTACGTCCAGATGAACAGAATCAACTTTTTGAAATAAAGAATTGAACTGAATTGAATCACCAAAGTGGCTGCCGGAGCAGCAATGTCAGATATTTCAGTTCTTGAGAGCACCAATTTTCTTCTAGAGGGAAGTCTTTGGAATCTGGAGCCATCCTAGAGCCCTGTTTGTAACATCTCAGCGACTAAAAGCACCAAGCCCCCATCTTGATGAATATACATTGCTGCTGCCTATCTTGGCCAGGTCTCCCTTGAAAAAGAGTTTTTTAATCTCAATGGGATCTTCCTGTTTAAATAAAGGTTATGTCATGGCTCAGAGGCCCGTGAAGTGGAATGGACTCATGCGCAGAACCAAAAGACCGGAGGCTTGAAGTGATTTGCAAAAACGAAAACTTTTATTTACAAGAATTTCTAACTTAGATACTCAAGAAAAAAAAACAAGATTAAACTTTGTGCAAAAGCGTGGTGTCTGTGAAGTGCGGGGCTTAGGGTAAGCATGGAACTGTCAGGTCACTAAACTGCTGAGGGCTGGAGTGGGGCAGGTGGAAACTGTGGCAGACCAGGGGCACTGAAACAAAGGAGAGGATAATCAGAACGGTCCAAGGAGTTGTGAGAGTTTCCCAGTTTTATAAGCTGAGATGGCTTACGTGTTCGCAGGCAGGGATAAGCTGGAGGTGGAGGTGAGGCGAGGTCCGGGCAGTACTGAGTCCTTTACGGGTGCGCAGGGAGGCAGGCAGGTGAGAATGGCAGTTTGCCTGAAAAGGATTAAGCAGCAGCTGACCGGAATCCAGAAGCGTGGCTATGGCAGGGTTTGGATGACGAGTCCAGGTACCGACTAGGAGACAGGAAGAGAGGTAAGTAATGCACACTGAGAGATACACAGAAACATGAGGCTGTGAACTAACTGAGGTTAGCAGACAATCTGGCGAAGACTCATTGTGTGCGCTGCTCCTAAATACTGCCAGAATAATTGCCTGCAGCTGAGGAACGGGGAGGGGCAAGAAGGGCTCCACCCAGAGGAGGAGAGCTGATGCTGTGGAAAGTTACTCAGACTCGCCCAGACCATGACAGGTTAGAGAAATACACAGTTACAGCACTAAGCAAATGTGGTGCTAATTTACATTAGGAATACAGTAAGTCAAAAACACCCACTAGCCATATATGGGTACATTTTACTATGGTAACACCATTAACACTCTACATGTTTGCACTGCTGAACTGGGTGATGTGTTGCCTGGTTCAGCTGTTCAGAAAAAGCAAATGTTACCATTATAAAAAATCTCTTGTAGCTTTTTTAAGGATACACATACTTTGTGCCACACCTGTCTTTTAATGCCTCTGATACCACCTACTGAGCTCATTAGGCTGAATTATTTTTTTCATTGAGGAAAACATTGATGAGTGGCCACAACAAGAGATCTAATTATTGAACATATCAGAGAAGGTCTGGAACAAGGTTAGGCCTCACTGGAGCCAAAATATCTAAATTATAGGAAATGAGCTCGGCTTACTGTGACATGCAGTTCATAAGAATACAAAACACTTTTGATAAAATGTGAAGCCACAGAATAAAATCAGCTAATCAGCGTAAACTGCTGCGACTGAAATTAGTTTGATCACACGTCTGCACATCAGCCAGTAGAGACTTTGTATCTGTGGAGTATGAATAGGTAATAAAACTGAATTGTTTCTCTTTAGGTGTTTGATACTGTCCGTGTGTGTGTGTGTGTGTGTGTGTGTGTGTGTGTGTGTGTGTGTGTGTGTGTGTGTGTGTGTGTGTGTGTGTGTGTGTGTGTTCCTGTCTAGCTATCTTTGTGAGGACCGAAATCTGCATTCTACTATACTTGTGAGAACCAGCAGCCACTTGTGAGGACACACAACCCGGTCCTCACATTTTTGAAGGCATTTTTGAGGCTCAAAATGGGGTTTTAGTGTCAGGGTTACAATTAGGTTATGGTTAGGTTTAGGGTAAGGGTTAGGGTTAGGCATTCATTTTTAATGGTTAGGGTTAGGGTAAGGGGCTAGGGAAACCATTATGTCAATGAGGGTCCTCACTAAGATAGCTGAACGGGGTTGTGTGTGTGTGTGTGTGTGTGTGTGTGTGTGTGTGTGTGTGTGTGTGTGTGTGTGTGTGTGTGAGACAGAGAGAAAATGAAGATTTGTTCTGCCTCCTCCTGTCACGCAGGTCTTTGATCAATCATTGTGCTTGGTGACAGTTGCCATGACAGTTAGTCACATGATCAGACAGAGTGTTACAGGTGTGTGTGTGTGTCAGCATTGAAACCCTGAAGCATGACCTTGTACAGTACACATACACACACATAAACCACCATTATCACTCTCCTTCTAGACTGAACACACACACACTTACTGTACAGATGCAAATACAGCGGTGGAGTAAATCGGCATGGCCCAAACACACATGTGCGCTCACTCAAAGATCTATAGAGAACTTATTAGTAATGAGCATCAGTCAAGTAAAACCTGCTGGGTGGATGTACAGAGGACAGAGCAGAAAGGAAACTGTGAACCCTTGACCCTACAGTAAAGACACCAGGTGACATTATAGTGGCCTGGTTTGGATCCACTCGTCTCCTGATCTGAAACAGTCACTGCCAATCTGTTTCTGATTGACCACTTTCATCCTGTGATAAAACATTTCTACCACAACAGGAGTTAACATGTCCAGCATAATAAAGCCCCATCTAAAGGGCACGAGGCATCACCTAACAGTCTGATAAATGTGAAAGCTTTGACAGTCATCACACTTCAATCCAGTTGACGGCTTATGGACCAATGTGCTAAACTTTACATCACCATCATCAAAACGAGGAAGAAGAAGAAATATCTTGTTGATTATATCTGTGAAGGTTCTCAGTCATCCAGATCATCGTAGTCTAAGGAGCTTAGAAGGAAAAGCGTCTGGACTTCTTTAATTAAGTTGCTTGAAGACGTTTAATCCGAGAAGCTTCTTCAGTTCTAAGAGCGACTGGTGGAGAGTCCCAGATTTAAGCCCTCTGGGAGTGTTCCCCCAAGAGGGTCATGGACCCCCTATTGATCCTCTACCTAATCACACGAGCCGACGTGTGGTCACAATCAGCCAAGGTTTCAGGTGGACCTGTTGTGAGACTTAGCCCCACCCTATCATGTGATTTCCTGAGGTCAAACGGTCCAGGATGTGAGTAGGCGTTAAGGCGTCTGGGAAGGATCTCAAAACTGGATTATAGATGGCAGACAGTTGGTGTTGTAAGCCCCGCCCTCTGGCTGTTGGCACTGACACCTCTCAACAAGAGGGTTCTACCTCCAGCTGGGGCTCCTCCTCCTTGGGTTTACGTGTGCTCACCTGTCTTGCCTGGGTTTGTTAGGTCACTTAGTATATATATGTTAGGGTTAACAACGTTATACCTCAGTGTGTCAGCAGATGGCGCTCTTGTACTGCTGTGGAACTACTAGAGAGCCTATAGCTAAAGGCACATGTGCAGCTCAGCTTACATGAGCTGGCCCGAGTGAGAAGCTAATTTCGGTGTCCTCTTTATTAACCCACCGGTACTGAAAAACATTTTGTGTTATTAAAGTGATTCAAAACGCAATGTAAGATGAGTAACGACTGTTCGGTCATGCTCTGAGATGATTTCGAGTTGTTGTGTGGAAATTTGAAATTAATGAGTGAGTGTCGTATATCGTCTGCTAACGTCAGTATGTTAAGTACTTTTACACGTGCGTTATCATAGAAGTAATCTGCAACTTTAGAAAATGTGTTCCAGTGTTAGCGAGCATCAAGTCCATGGGTTCAGAGAAAAGGCTTTTATTTGATGAGCATGGTGTTTGTGGTGGTTTGCCATGTTGTATTTACGTTTTGGTAACGCTGTGTCCAAGAGTGATGCCGTGAGTTGTAGAAAGGTTGTGTGAGCGTTGAATGAGTTATTCATAAACCATGTGCATTCATTCATTTGTTTTTATTTATTTATTTACATGTAACTTTATTTACTTTTGTTGATGAAATTTGTTGTTTTATCTAAAGAATGTTTTCATTTATTTGAATTTGCACTGTGTTTGTGTTAAAAAATGAGTGAATGATGGTTTTTATAGAATTGGCTACGCAGTAAGATCCAAATTTTCCTATATGTCTGTAACACACACATTAGCATTAAACATACTTGGTCTACTATTCTTTGTGTTTTACACAGATGCATATGTGACAGACAGACACAGGGTGTTGCTGGAGATGGATCGCTAACCTTACTAACCTTACTTTTGTTTTCCCTGGAAGCCTTTTGTTTAGTTGGGCTGTATGCAGCTGAGCCTCAGCTGTGGTGATTAGTTTGTGATCAATCAAACTTTCCTCTTTACTGATTTTCTCCACATGCACAAATATATATATATAGATATATAGATATATAGAGATATATAGATATATAGATATATATAGATATATAGATATATATAGATATATAGAGGTATATAGATATATATAGATATATATAGATATATAGATATATAGAGATATATATAGATATATAGATATATATAGATATATAGAGATATATATAGATATATAGATATATAGAGATATATAGATATATATAGATATATATAGATATATAGATATATGATATATATATATAGATATATATAGATATATAGAGATATATAGAGATATATAGATATATAGAGATATATAGATATATAGAGATATATAGAGATATAGAGATATATAGAGATATATAGATATATAGATATGTAGAGATATATAGATATATATAGATATATATAGATATATGGAGATATATAGATATATAGAGATATATAGAAATATATAGATATATAGATATATATAGATATATAGATATATAGAGATATATAGATATATAGAGATATATAGAGATATATAGATATATAGAGATATATAGATATATATAGATATATAGATATATAGAGATATATAGATATATATAGATATATAGAGATATATAGATATATATAGATATATAGATATATAGAGATATATAGATATATAGAGATATATAGATATATAGAGATATATAGAGATATATAGATATATAGAGATATATAGATATATAGATATATAGAGATATATAGATATATAAAGAGGAAAGGATTGGAGAGGCTGAGGTAAAAGAAGAGAGAGAGATGAGTTAAAGTGAGGAGGAGCAGTGAAAGGCAGAGAGGATGGCGAGTTTTGTCTCAACCTTTCTGTTTGCCTCAGCATTGATCTCTGCCTCACCTCAACACAAAGGCCAACCCACCCCTCAGACACACACACACACAAACACACACGCACATATATTTGCTGAAGCCCTGGCTTCGACCGCCTGACTGGTCAAATTAAACCCAGATCACTGCAAGACTCCAGGGACACACACACACACACACACGTGCACACACACACGTGCACACACACACACACACACACGTACACATCAGTCAATGTCAGTGGAAGATTTTAAGCACATTTTTACATGTTTGTAAGGTTTTAACACAACCCAGCAGCGCTGAAGACTTTTTAAAGGACAGATTGTGACACACAAACACACATTTACAATCGCACAATGGCTGTTCACACAATCACACTGTTTTCTATTTTTCGAAGACAAAGACGCGTACAGTCGAGTCCATTTGTTTGAGCTACATGTGAATGACATTGAACAGCACACATGTGTATGTGAATGCATGTGTGGGTGCGCGCATGTGTGCATTTGGGAGTGTGTGAGTGTAAAATGTCTCTTCCTAGTTCTGCTGTGTCAGCAGCTCAGACAGACAGCGCTGTTGTTGTGTACCCACAGAGGAAATAAAATAACAGCCCACGTCTTTTCAGCCCACAGACAGCTCCCCCCTCTCTCTCTCTGCCTTCCTCCTTTTGTTCTCTCCTTGTTTATTTTTCCTCATTTCACCCCTTTGTGCTCATTTTCCTCTTCCTCTCCTGTCTCTGCTCCTTTTTCCAGTCTTTAACGGGTCCCTACTTAAATAATACATAAAAGTCATTATTTACATTAAAGATATAATAACTTTACACAGAAAGGAAATGTTATCAAAGCAGGTTCCCACGTTGATCAAAACATAACGTCTTATTGGAGTGGAAGCATAACACTCACTGAGGAAGCTAATGGCACACACACACACGACCCACATCAAACACACTTCCCTTTACAAAAGTATGAAATAAGGCTGTTTTTTTGCTATATTTCATGTAACTTCTCAACACCTCCCTTGTTTGTTTTGCTTGGTTATATTACAGTTACAGGAAGTTATTACCACCCAGAGGCATGTAGACACAAATCGTCATTATCATCTCCTCATTTTTTATTCTATGCATTTTTTGAACAGTTTCCCATGAAAAGTCATTTATTTTGGCAACTGAAAAAAAATGTGTGGAAGGAAGAAAAAACAAAGGATGAAAGATGAACAGATGAAAAAAGGAAAGAGCAGATGGATGAAGGTAGGAAGGGATACGTGGATGATGCAGACTGGAGCAGCAGCTATGATTAGTTCAAACGAGTGAAAGTGGGATCAGACTGAGTCACAGACTGTGTTTTCTTAATGGGGGCGTCCGACAAATCAGTTGTTTTGTTTTTCAGTGATATTCTGGCCGTTTGAAGTGTGGATTCTGCGATTCGAGGTGCAATGCTGCCATCTGCTGGTAAAAGGCTGTAAATTATATCTTACCGGAGAACGTCACAGTTTAACTTTCAGAGCTGAACAGAAACGTGAAAAACTGTAACTCACAGTTCAAATATTGGTTGTTTAAACTATTCGGCTTTCCTTTCCTGAAAAATTTAGTTGTATTTATTTTTTTGTTTATTTAATGTAATTATAAGTATACAAGTTTGCACAACGTAGTAATTATAACATCGTGCGCACTTTTTACACGCTTAAACTGAACCAGGTGTCATTTTATTGTCATATTAACCAACATATTAGCAATTTTTAATAATTTAAGATATAATTATTGTTGTTGTTATCCATGCATTTTCGAATGTAATTAAGGTAATAATTATTAATTAAATTGCCAAATTAGTTTTTTACTTCATTCCTGAACTTAGAAAAAGGATTTGGATTTAAAAATAAATTCATTTTTTTTGTTTTAAACGAGTTCTTGACAGATTTCCTATATATTTGTGTCTTCTCTTTATGACAGGAACTCCAATAAGGTTTTCTAATAAATTTGTTAAGACTTACCGTAGCCAGCTTTACCTGCTGATGAATTATTCTGTCAAACTGGTAACAACAACTTTAAAAACTGTCCTCCTACACAGTTCTGGCTGAGCTGTAGACACATGGACATATATATATATATATATATATATATATATATATATATATATATATATATATATATATATACATATATATATATATATATATTATGGGGCTGAATTGATTTGTGCACGTGGTTTCCAAACATCAACAGACAGATAAAACTAACGCCGGGTTGTTTTAGTTACTTGAATGAAATAAAGCTTTAATAATAGAAGATTACACGATGCTTAGCTCAGCTTTATTGGTCAGGAAGGCTCCTTCATGGACAATGGGAATAATGAAGATCCAAACAGTAAAAATCCTTTACTCCAGTCAACCAGCCAAGACACAAGGCCACAATTATTCCAAAGTACTGTTACATCCCCAGGCTAGTCTAGGGGTTAGGAGGGACTAACATAAAGGTAAAATAGTGAAGGAGGAGTCAAGATGGTTTTAAAAGGTTTATTTCCTGCTAGCATTAAAGTTCTAGTTCAGACTGCATTACACAGCTCCACAGGCATTATATAGTGCTCTGCTGGTTGGTAATTAGTGTATTCTCTGAGCAGCATCCAATCAGGACTGAGGAGGTGAGCCTAGACAGAACATAAGGCATTAGTTCACAGAAGAAAACCAACATCCTCCTGGGGGATGTAACAGTACTAATACTGCAAATATAGTTAGTAAAACTTTAAAGTGTCTCAGGCCTGAAGCTGTGTTGGGGCTCATTTCAGTCAAGGCTGTTGTTTCAAGTAGAAGCTCTGCTAATGTTTCAGCAAAGGGATGTGAACTATTAGCAGTTTAGGGCTTTACAAATAAAGACATGCATATACTAATGATTTCTAGACGCCAGTGATGACCATAAATTCGTTTTATGCATTTTGCAGTAGAGAGTGCAATCTCTGTCTTCTTTAATGATTCAAGCAAAACTGTGGTACGTCCACCAGTGTAATGGTAGCAGCAGCAGCGTGAGAAACCACAGTATTGTCATAATCTGCCATAAAGCTAGTTTTGGCTGCTCCTTTAACGGAGGGGGGGGGTCACCACATTGGGAAGCTCCACATTTGATTTGGGAGTGTTTTTAACGTCAGATGCTCCTCAGAACAGGAATATCGAGTGTTAGAGGCTGTCGAGACATTAAACACTAGTTTTTATGGTCCACTCACGAGTCACCGAATGCTGAATTTTCCTGTGTTTGAAAAGGTGAAGGCAGCACCTTCACCTTATGGTTCACTGCAAAATCTTTAACAGCATTTGCTTTGTGATGATTCCTTTAACTCAAACAACAGTCTTACACATTCACATGTGTGAACACAGCGCTCTCATCTAATTGGCATTCCCACTGTGTGTGAGTGGGAGTGGCGTGACAGTTTGACAGTGTTTGGGTCCCTGCAGTCCTATGTCAGCTATTCATCACCAGGTCCCATGACATCAACGCCCCCTTTCCCACCCTGATCCTCACACTAACTCCCCCCAACCACACCAGCCTCACCCATTACCCCCACCCGATTACACTCACCTACTGCACAGCTGAGTACAATATGAGACTAAATTAACTGTTTACATGCTAATGATGAGATATGACTGCGCTGCTGTTTGAACCCTGTCATTTTGTTGATTTACACGTACGTACATGTGTGGCTGCTTCAAACGTGAGTAAAATAAACAGCAGTGAAAAATGGATCGAAGATACGGACGAGGTCATCTCTCTAAGACACATAGAGAGCTATTCCTGCTTATTTTCAATTTAGAAATGAGCCAGACATGCGTGTCGTTGGATTAGACGGCCCAGTCAGCTCATGGAACTGAACCCAGGAACCTTCTTGCTGTGAAGCAACCGCATACACAGCTGCACCACCCAAAGGTAGGTGGTGTCACTGATCGTCTCAAAGAATCTGGAAAACAAAATGCATTAATAAAAAGTCTGTATGCATGTGTCTCTGTTACAAAGCCTGCATTAAAAAACAAGTTATGACTGAAGGAGGAAGCTGTACAACATTTAGATCATCATATTCATCAGAACTTCATTACACAGAATCCTACACATGCCTCTGAATCAGCCCCTCTTTACTCAACTGTCCAATTAAATGTCAAAGTCAGAGGGCAGTACTGGAAATATAGATTTCAGGAGAATAATGAAATCTGAATAATAATATCTTATTTAGTAAATTATAAATATTTAAAAGGGCTCGGCTGTACATCAGTGTCAAGGTCAAGTTTATTTATATAGCACATTTACAAACAGTCCATGCTGCACATGTAAAATGCCACTAGAACAAATAAAATGTAAAACAATGATGCAGTAAAATATAGAAAAAACAAATAAGTCAATGAAATAAGTCAATAAAAACAACTAAAACAACAACTAAGACTGTTAAAACCAAAATATGGTACAAAAGGTGTGTACATATGTGTTCTTTGTCCTGGTCATACTTTTATCCCTCATTCATGAGTCACCAAACTTTAAAAATGGACTCAACACTATTTTATAATGTGAAAAAATTGTCTTTTTCAGAAGCGTTCAGCTCTGCGGCTGTGGCTGCTGCTGACAGTACTACTTTATCATCATCATTTAATTTTTATTGTTATCATCATCATCATTATTATTATTAAGGTATGTTAAGTAGCAGTTTTACATATTATGGTGTATTCAGTACTAAAGAGAAGCTCTTTCTGATATGACAGTACAAACAATGTCTTCTATGACTCTATGACTGCTGAAACATAAATGTTTAAATGATACATATAGAACAAAATCTCAGGCTTAAATAGTCACAGTCACACTTTGGTTCCCAAAATTCAAATTACATCAGTTGTTTTTGTGTTGAATGTAAATTATTGTTGTTTTAAAGAACTTCAAATGTTAAAATATTTAAATTTTTTAAATGTATTTGTAAAAATGATAAATGATGATCCTTTATGATCAGCTGTTCCCAGATGTTTTAGGGAACTGTTTTTGTTTTTCCTTGGTAGCTGTGTAACATCGTCACACTTACTCTTCATGTAAAATGCATTAAAATCTCTTAGCTTCAGTTTGACTTAATGATTCATTGTGAATTAAGGTGCACAGTGAACATGACCAGGTCTGTCATGGCTCACTGCTTATCCATCAACTCTCATAATTGGCTTTCTCACCTGTACAAGCGCCTGCAGGTGAGGCACACACACAGAAGCTTATGCATCTACACCACAGAAAAGTTGCAAAAGGAAAACAGAGTCTCATATGCATGCAGGTGTGCGTACACACGGCGAGCTAGTACCAGGGTGTGTGTGAAAACACCTTTCTAAAAAAGGAGATTCTCACACCTTGCTTGACATAAGTCACCTGCTGCCAAACTTACACTGTGACAGAGGAGTCGTGGTTCTCTGTTACTTCTGCTCATTAACTTCAGGTTTTTGTCAAACCCCGATGGACCCAGTTAGACTGGGTCTATCCCCAAAATCTCGGCAAGCAATCAAGTAAACTCACGAATGTGGAGAAAATGATCTAAAAGTTGTGAGAGTGTAGGCACGTGCACATTTAGATCTGGAACACCTTCATGTCTCACAAAGTTGCACGAGTGTGTGCTTTGCCACACGTGTACCAACACTTGAGACCAGAACGGTTTTTAACTGACTGTTTCAGTTTCCCAGCAAACGACTGTAGCTCAGTAGTTTAGTGTCATTAACTCTGTTTCCAGCAGCTAGGGGGAGCTGGCTTTAGCTGCAACAACAACACTTGAAGAAACATCCCCTCCAGAGCAACATCAAAGTTATCACAGCTGAGAAACAAAGCAAATAACTACTAAAGAGCAACGAAATGCCCTCGGGACTTGGTGAAGCAAGACCAGAACAGAGCTAAGCACTTGCAAAAAGCACAAAGTACACAGCAAATTCAAAAGTGTCAAATGTTTTGGTGTTAGTAGACTTCTTGCAAAAGTAGAGTTAATTTTACTCTAAGTAGAGTCACATTCTTTTAATGTAACTCTGAGGTGTAAAATGATAGTAGTTAAAATCGAGTGTTAAAAATTAGTGTTTCTATGTCAAATCTGGAGGTGTTACAATGGAAACATTAACTCTTGACCTCTTAACTCCGAACTCCTAGAGGGGCTATGACACTAATAGAGTAAATTCACAGACCCCACCCCCAGCACCACAGATTCCGATCCAAGCTGAAGTGAAGCCGTTTCAGAACATTTTGCTCTACATATTTGAGTTGTTTGCCATGCTTGGTAAGTCATTTTTTGTGACATTGTTTCAATTATTATTATTAGCTTTTACTTCTGTGGCTTTTTGGAGTTGAGACAAAGCTGTGTGAAAGGCATTAGCCACGTTGCTCGGTGATAGCATAATAATCTGTTTTAGCTAGCTGAAATGTATTGTCTGCGGGCAAATAGTACAGCCTTGAAAAAAAGCTTGCATATGAATTTTCATTCAAGTTTTTGGTTAACTTAAATGCACCTAAAACAATGTCTAGATTGTGAAATGTTGGTATAATGGTGCTACTTCAAGCCTGAAAACGATCTCCCACAAAAAGAACGAGCAAACAGCAGTAGCAGATTTCCTGACTGGGTTGTACGTTTAGATCCCTCCAGAGTTTTGTACACACGGTTTAGGTAAAAATGAAAAAGATTGAGTTTTTAAATTTAGTTCAACATTAACTGTTGTCTGTGTTCTTCAGTTGTTTGAGAGAGCACCATTTTAACAAACATGTTCGGGTAGAATATTGCCTTTAAATATGGGCATTGGATTCATATCTGGAATCTTTTGGGGAAATACAAATTATAGCTCAAAAATGATTCTTTTTTTTTTCTTTTCTTTTTTTTACTGTGCTGCAATTGATTACCAGATTATTTGTGCAATTAATTAGTGCACAACTATTTTTTATTGAATCTCCACACAGGATATGCTTGTGAAGGTGGAATATGGGGGAGAGCAGAAGTGATGAATGGAGGACATGCATATTGTATTGAAGAAAAGAACAATGAGCATGCTGTTGCATTTACCTATGTCTGATAAACAATATTCTAATGAAAGTGAGAACATGTACATTGCTCCATATTGTTACATGTTTCAGAAAATGTTTTGAAATTGTAGTGCACAGTTCAAAATAAATGTTTTTCAAAAACCATTGCCTCTTTGTAATAAATGTTTATTTCCAAAGGAATTTCTAGAAGTTCAGAAGAGTAAAATTCAGACTTTTTAGAATTAATTAGAAGATAACTCTTATGTAGTTAAACTAGAATACTCTGTGAGAGTTAGTATATAAACTCTTAACACCTAGTTAGGATTAATAAGTGTTAAATTATCAACTCCAGACAGATTTGGTACTTAACACTAAATCAGAGTTAACGTACCAACTCTCCAATAAGAGTTAAATTAACTCTCTCTGGTGTGGACCCACATAGACACTTTAAAAGAGTTGAAATCAAATCTGACAGTGTTAATTTGGACATGCTGGATTTGCTGTGTACAACTTGGCTGGTCAGTCCTCTATCGAACTATTGCATGGGGAAAATAAACTTTTCCTTTATTGTGTCACTTTATTGTGAGTCTTAAGTATCAGCGTAAAAGCTGCATATTCATGTCCCTACATCTAACTGCTGCAAGTGTTGCCATCAAGTCCTGGATCTCAGTATGTCTGATAGAAACTTTAATAGCTGCCAGCGTGAGACACTGATCAGCCAAGCACATCGCATAGTGCGATCCAATATGTCACCGCCACGCAGAGAGACGGAGAGAGAGAGTGAGCAAGGCGAGCTGTGTGTCTTGTTAGCAAAGGGCGTAACAGTGGAAGTGATGGTAGTAATGTGGGAATGTCAAAAGAGCTCTTACTGTGAGCTATATGAAGACAAGCGTGATGAGGGCGTGTTCTTACACAGCCACAGACGTGCACATGTCTGTGTGTGTGCGTGTGTGAACGCAAGATCAAAAATCACACAAACGTTCACCCAAAACTGGTTTTATATATATTTATATAGAGAGAGAACTGTCAACTTTCCTTTTCTTTAACTCACTTTTAACCATTTTTTAAAATAATTCTAAATAGTTCAATACTCAAAATATCATAAAGGATGTATATACGCATGTCCATCCATCCATGAGTTTTCTTAAGTGTTTATCCAGTCAAAGGTGCTGTACACACACATATCATATAAAAGTCAATTTCTGAAGACATGCAGTCGCAGTGAAGTATTTTCATTTTGTTTGCCTTACATATTATGTTCTGTGAATGGAAATCATATATATGAAAATGATAAATAAGAGACAAATATGTATTCAAATATTTGGATCCTCACTAATGCACTAATGAGTGAACAGACTGTGCTGAGAAGGTGGAAGGAGTACTGTGGAGAATTTATGATGAAGGAAAACGAGGGTGGACGTACGGAGAAAAGGACTTTTGGCTGGATGCAAAGACTGAAAGGATGTGCATCAGGTCAGAGGGACTAAGAATCGACATGGAAATGTACTAACAAGTGAACAGAAGATTAGAAGGAGTGCCGTCAGGAGTTGATGAATGATGAAGATGAGAGATTAGTGAGGACAGCTGTAAAAATGCCTGTAGAGGAAATGTCAGCAGCAGTGGACTTTTTGCCGAGCTGTAGGTTGCAGAGTTGAGATTTTCACTGTGATCGTCCAGGATTAGAAATGATGCATCAGAGGGACAGATCAGGTTGGAGAGACAAGACTGAGAAGTTTGGACGTGTACAGAGAAGGGACGGTGGATAAACTGGTGAAAAGATGTTGAATAAAGAGTTTCCAGGCAGGTGTAAAAGAGGAAGACTGAGGAGGAGGAGGAAGATGATCCCACTGTAGTGAGCAGCCGGAAGTGGAGGACAAAGGAATTTTTGGAATAAGGGGAATGAAACTGTATTTTAAAAACATGTTTAATGGCTGGTTTAATCGCTGCTTTCAGCCAATCACAGGCAGGTTAGGCTCCACCCCCCTACGATTTAACCTGATAAGCAGACGATCTAATGAATGGACTTAATTTTGTTTTCTTAAAGAGGAGTGCATTTTGTTACATTAAGCAAGCACATTTTCCCTGAATTATTATGTAAATGCTGCGACAGCAGCAAAGACTGAATCAGTCCACCTTCGGTCCACGTTCAGCTATGGCGTTATTTTTGTGCCACTATTCTGAGCGCACGTAAAAAAAATTTGCAGGTGCAAGTGTTGCATTTTGAGGAAATTTATTTTGAGTGAACAAAATTCATTGCTGCGTGCAGAAAATGTATTTCAGTGTTTGCTATTATACACACACACACACACACAATTGCAGCCCCTCTCGCTCAGTTTTTGCATTTGCGCTCGCTCGCAATGTGTTGCTCGCGCTCTCAACATTTCTGCCCGTGCGCGCTCAACTCTTTCTGTACACCGTTATATTTGTGCCACAAAACCAGCCAATCACAGACTTGGATGCAAAAAAATCTGATTGGCTGTTTTGGTCTCCAATCAGCTCGAAATGACGAAATGCAATATCCCAGAATGCATTTCGTCCAAACTCAAACGAGGCAGTGGCGGAGGAACACAGAGTGGCGGAGTTTGAAATATTACTCTTTCTGGGTCACAAAATAAACTTTTAAGATATTTTCATGCGAGAATGTTTCTGTGTAAACTTCAAATATCTGCTCGATTTATCAAGACATCACATATTTGCATAAGTGCTCTAATGTTTTCAGAGATGCCTGTTACCCACCAGCTGACTGGGTGGTCACTCGGGTTAAACATAATATAAAAGGCTGAACTGACAAAAAATCACCGACTACACCACCAGGTATTACAGGAAAAACCATAAAGCCTTTGAACTAAAACAAACGCTGTTGTGACAGTGACGTACACTGTCTTGTTGGTATATTTGTATGATTTGTATCACCTTCATGTTTCCCTCTCACCACATATCCAAACCGACATCATGACCAGCAGCTTTACAGCTGTGGCTCCAGCAAACATCAGCTGATACTAGAAAGTAATATTAAATAAATTCTAACAACAGCTGATCAAGCTTAAACGTGCTGCTATTGTTTAGCGCGACATCCGCTGGTTTCCTGTTTCTGGCGCAAAGTGGGCGATAAACAAACAAGAGAGACGATCAGCTGATCATTGATCAGTTTCATGATTGAAGTAGCAACAGGAGAGGGAGGGGGGAGAATGAGAGGAGAAGAGACAGCTGACAGCTAAAGGCAGAATATCTCCAGCTTTGTGTCTTTTTTTCATTCTAGCTGAAGTTCGGGACTAATCGCGTTCCTTTTCCTCTCAATGCGGATGTATTGTAATTGGTCCAGCCCAGAGTTGATCATGACCAATTGGCTAATTCACCACCTTTCATTGTTTATACCGTTACAAAAACAAACAAACATAGAAATGAAAAATCACCATCGGCCCACCAGGCAAATGTCCGGTATGCCCAACGGCCAGTCCAGCTATGCGGTCAGCTGGTGGGTAACAGGCATCTCTGAAAACATTAGAGCACTTATGCAAATATGTGATGTCTTGATGAATCGAGCAGATATTTGAAGTTTACACAGAAACATTCTCGCATGAAAATATCTTAAAAGTTTATTTTGTGACCCAGAAAGAGTAATATTTCAAACTCCGCCACTCTGTGTTCCTCCGCCACTGCCTCGTTTGAGTTTTGGACAAAATGCATTCTGGGATATTGCATTTCGTCATTTCGAGCTGATTGGAGACCAAAACAGCCAATCAGATTTTTTTGCATCCAAGTCTGTGATTGGCTGGTTTTGTGGCACAAATATAACGGTGTAGAGAAAGAGTTGAGCGCGCACGGGCAGAAATGTTGAGAGCGCGAGCAACACATTGCGAGCGAGCGCAAATACACAAACTGAGCGAGAGGGGCTGCAATTGTGTGTGTGTGTGTGTGTGTGTGTGTGTGTGTGTGTGTGTGTGTGTGTGTGTGTGTAATAGCAAACACTGAAATACATTTTGTTGCACGCAGCAATGAATTTTGTTCACTCAAATTCAGCTTTTCTTCACTCAAAATAAATTTCTCCTCAAAATGCAACACTTGCACCTGCAAATTTTTTTTACGTGCGCTCAGAATAGTGGCACAAAAAGAACGCCATATTCAGCAGGTGTTGGCTTGGAAGTAGACGTGGGTTGTTGGATCTTTACTGATCCCCTGACTTCAACCACAGACTCAGTGACATTTTGATTTGTGTTAATATTTCTAGTGTGTACCGTCCTCAGGAAGAACGATATCGATATCAACATGTCAACATTTTTATCCGATAAACGAAACAATTCGTTTGTTCTCAGCTGCACCGACGCAGTAAACATGCTGATATTTACAGATAATCTCCAACACTCGGCTTATGATGTTTAAATATTCTGCACATTGTTCTCAGTCATCCAGGTCATCGTAAAGAGCTTGGAAAGAAAGCATCTGGACTTCTGTAAGTTTCTTGTTTTCACACCTCAACTCGTGTGATTAGGTAGAGGATCATTAAGCGTGTTGAGGCGACTGTTTTTGTGATTTGGCGCTATATAAATAAAAACAAAATTGAATTGAATCATTAGGGGGTCCATGTCCCCCCTGGGGGACACTCCCACAGGGCTTAAATCTGGGACTCTCCACCATTTGACCCTAAAACTGAAGAAGCTTCTTGGATGAGAGGTGAAACTTCTTCAAGCAACTTAAAGAAGTCCAGACGCTTTTCTTTCCAAGCTCTTTAGACTGTTCTGCACATTGTGTCGTTCTTTCTCTCGGGACTCGATGCAAATATTACCATCAGGTGAACATGCGTACTTATACCACCAGCACGAAGCACAAACGTCTTACTCATGTTTAATGATAGTTTCATAGCCTTGAAAGTAAATCACATGCATCTGATCATCCTCCCTTGTTTCCTCCTTCCTTCTTCTCCAGCTGTGGGCCTGCCTCTGGCTCTCAGCAGGCTCCATATCAGCTGCTGCAGAGGCTCTGCTGTTTGCTGTGGATGGTGAGGTCACGGCAAAACACCAGAGCTTTTAATCTGTGCTCCCGGTGCCACGAGGCATCCGTTTATCCATCCATCCATTTCTGGAAGTGAGCAGAACACCAGGGGTACGAGCAGAGAGGTAAACCTGACACTAGAGGGCGCTGGTGATTCAGCAGTGGTGTGCGTACCGCAACAGAAATACATTTCTGACTGGGCAGCAAAGAAAAACGTTTAAGGCAAATTAAAATTCCTTTATCCACCTTTTATCAAGAGAATATCCAAATCTTCTAAATCTAAAGACACAAAAAAGGTTCTTTTCTAAAACTGCATTACAGTCAAGCGACTTTAGAAAATGCAATGGTAGAAATTTTAAGGTTCAAAGATGTCTTTCTCATTTAGCTCAGCGTTTTGTTTTGTGGGGTTTTTTCCTTCCCTTTGACGACCATCACTCGTTCAATAAAGTGTAAGAAAGGATGTGAGACACTTGATTTACTTCAACCACTCAGTAAAATGAAACACGTTTACTTTTGCAACCAGGCGACATTTTTATGAACTCATTATTTGCCATTTTGGGTGTCAATGTTGCCGCCATATTCTTACGGAGCAGTTTTTGAAAGTGCTTCTGTTTGGTTTTTATTTCTGATGAATTGTCTGTTTTTCCACGACCCCCCCATTAAAAAAAACAAAAACAGGAAACACCCCTGCCCTCGTGATCCTCTGAGCGTTGAAGCTAAAATCTTTCTTTTTGACCAATAATATTGCACGTTTCATGACCTGCTCTCCAAATGTCATCAAACATATTATTCAGATGAAAACGAATGACAGGTGGAGTTAATAAATCTTTATTTAAATCAAAGAGCAGATAAAAACATTAAGGCAGATGAGCAGCGAGCGCTGAGCTGCAAAATGGAACCGCAGGATTTAACTATACAAGCGTCGCTCCGTTATTAAAAAAAATAGAAAATTATAAAGCCAGAGAAAACAACGACACACAATGTGACAAAGAACCTCTGTGTGTGTGTGTGTGTGTGTGTGTGTGTGAGCGCGACATGATTTCATGTGTGTGGGACGATGAAAAACGGGTACTTGCACGTTTTTAGACATTTACTTGGTAAAACAATAAAGTGCTGTTACTGTCGACCTTCTGGGACTGACGGGACTTTCAGCCGACTACAGCCCGTTGTTTTCATTTCCCATCAGCTGCCACAAACTTGTGCGTTAAGTTTGATATTTGCAGTCCAACATGCACCACAGCGCACAACATTTCTGTTTTTCAACGCGAAGATTTGAGACATGAACACAGCAATAAATTAAAAGTCTGAATGCTCCCAGCTGCTTATCAGTGACTGCAACAGTTTAACTGTTAACCAGGTGGTTAACTAGCACTGAAACAGATAACACTGCCCGGTGAGCGACATCATTAGGATGGGCGCTCTGTGACCTCGCTTTTCTGAACAAAACATGAAAGTCTACGTGTTCAAATACTGGACGCATGAGCAGCTCGTCCAGCCCTGAGAACACGTGGTGGACTTATTGTTGTTCAGGGATGCCCCAAGCTTCCTCAGAGAAACCGAAAGAGTTCAGCCTAGAGGCAAATCTAGGCCACAAAGGATCAGCTTTGGTGTATGCCGCTTCAAATGGACCAAAGAGATTATTTCACACGACTCTGGGTGTGACAAAAGCACTGAGCTTTATATTCTTCTGATACTTTATATGATATTGACAATAAAACTGGAAGTCGGTGCAGCAGTTTACTGAAACATGCAAACATCATTAGAAATATAGTATTTAAGGAACAAAGAGACTTGGTACAACTTATAGGTCGATATTTGATATTGTTAACTTTATTGGTCTCTTAGGTCAGCTGTAGTTTCTCTACGTAGTCTGCAGGAATAGTTCTCCAAGCTTCTTTAAGGAGATTCAAAGCTCCTCTTTTCCTTTTTTCACCAGTCTCTGCCAAAATGATCCCAAACTGCTTTAAGAGCGCTGAGATTTCCAGGGAGGCCGATCCCTGTCGGACAGCCCTCCACTGAGAATCTGGGTATGCTTTTAGTACACCGACAGTGTCACGGCCTGAGGGATCAGCGAGACGCTGATTGGCCTTTTCCATCTGTCTCTCGCTCTTGTGCTCTCTCTCTCTCTATCTCTCTCCTCCTCTCTGTCGCCGGGGCGGAACTCATTGCGGGTTCACGCCCTCGGCCCACGCCCACGGGAAAGAACACACCTGGTGCCCATCAAGGTGAACAGCATTTAAGCCAGGAAGTGACTGCTGGTCTTCGCTGGATCGTTGTCTGCCACGCGTCAGTGAAAGTCGAACCTCAGCTCAAGATAAGTCAAGTGCCTTCTGTAAATATTGTTCTCATTCCTGTTTTCTGATCTGCAGACCCCCTGGATAACCTCTCCCGTGTGAATCTGTGTCGAGTGTGAAAGAAGAGGACTGCTGTCGTGTATGTGGAGAGCTGGAGAGCGAGTGATTCCCCCCTTGGATCCCCTGGAGCCCGTCCCTCACATTTCTGTATATAGCACTACCCCGCACTCTCTGTATATACACTTTGGTGACCCCTGTTAATAAACCCTTGTCTTAAGCTGATTCAGGAGTCCCGCGTTTGAGTCCCCTGCGTTGAACCCTAACATAACGATCCAGCCAGAATATGGACTCAGCGGACTCTGCCGCCCAGCAGCACGCCGTCACGGCCGGGGAAGTGTTGGAACGCCACGAACAAATGCTGCGGCACATCAATCAGCAGTTGGCTGCTCTAACGCAGGCCCTCGCCCAGCACGCACCTTTGGCAAGCCCAACAGTTTCTCCTCCCTCTGTCTCCTCACAGTTACCGGGCTCTGAGCCTCCGATACCCGGATCTTCGGCTCAGCTTCGCCCCGCTCCATCGGAGCCTCCGGAATGAGCTCTGCCAACACCGGAGCCCTTTGCGGGTGAGTTTCACAAGTGTGCCGGTTTTCTAACCCAAATAACAATGCAGTTTAGACAGTTGCGGAGGACATATGAAACTGATGGGGCAAAGATTGCTTTTTTTGTCCAGCTCTTACGTGGACCAGCCTTAAACTGGGCTCAAGCAGTTCTTAGAACTGACGCCAACATCTCCTATCAGGATTTTCTGACTAAGTTTAAATGTGTGTTTGAGAGAGGTACTGGCGCCGAGGCAGCTGCTCACCGTTTACTAAATCTCAAGCAGGGAAGACGGAGTATGGCGGAATACTCCATTGAGTTCTGGACGTTGGCCGAGGAGACCGGGTGGGGGCAGCCAGCCTTGATAAGTACTTTGTTGAATAACGTGTGTGATGAATTAAAGGGCGAACTCATGATGAGAGAGTTACCGAAGACTTTATCTGATGTGATAACGTTGTGTGTTAAGGTGGACGAGCATTTACGTGCGCGCCGCAGTACCGGGGACTACATTTCCCAGAGGTCTCTGGGACGCGGCGAAGAAGCCTCGGGCGGAAGTGCCACGAGTGGCGGAAGAAATTCGGAGGCGCACAACATGGAGGAGGGTGAGCAACCTATGCAGCTGGGTCGCTCTCGTCTTTCACCCGAAGAACGGCACCGTCGGTGGAGGGCCGGTGAGTGTTTTTATTGCGGCAAAAGGGGTCATGTTGCCAATGCCTGCCCATCCCTGCCAAAAGGTCGTGCCCACCAGTAGAGGGGAGAATACGGGTGGGCGAGGTCTCTAGTTCACAATCTCCTCCACGGCTCATGCTAGCAGCTAAATTAACTGTACAGCTTCAGGTCCACCGTCTTAAGGCTCTAATCGATTCAGGGGCAGAACAAAACTTCATTGATGCCTCGCTGGCCCGACGATTTAACCTGAACACCGAGCCTTTGCCACAGTCACTCCAGGTCACCGCCCTCAGTGGCCAGCGGCTTCCTAACATCACTCATATCACTGAGCCCGTTTTACTGACTCTCTCTGGCAATCATTCCGAGACTATCCAGTTGTATGTATTTCAAGCCCCGCTCACACCGCTAGTTCTGGGTTACCCTTGGTTGCGTCAACATAGCCCCGTTATCGATTGGAAAAAGGAGAGCATTGTGGGGTGGGGGGAAGATTGTCACATGTCCTGTCTTAAAGCTGCCACCCTCTTTTCTGAACCGCCAACCAATTCTTCTCTCTCCGAGCCGCCGGACCTTTCCTCCGTGCCACCCGTCTACCATGATCTCAAACAAGTGTTTTGTAAGGATAGAGCACGCTCGCTTCCTCCGCATCGGCCATATGACTGCGGCATTGATCTCCTTCCCGGCGCACCCCTCCCTACCAGCCGCCTATACAGTCTGTCTCAGCCCGAACGAGAAAGTATGGAAAAGTACATCAACGAATCACTCACTGCCGGTCTCATTCGTCCCTCGTCATCTCCTGTGGCTGCCGGCTTCTTCTTCGTTGCCAAGAAAGACAAGAGCTTACGACCTTGTATTGATTATCGGGGCCTTAACAATATCACAGTGAAGAATAAATATCCACTCCCTCTGTTACACTCTGCCTTCGAGCTCCTTCAGGGGGCCACCATCTTCACCAAACTGGACCTACGCAACGCATACCATCTGGTAAGAATAAGGGAGGGGGATGAATGGAAAACAGCCTTTAACACTCACCTGGGTCATTATGAATATCTGGTCATGCCGTTTGGTCTTTCCAATGCTCCAGCTGTTTTTCAGGCCCTGGTCAACGACGTACTTCGGGACTTCATTAACCACTTCGTCTTCGTTTATCTGGATGACATCCTCATCTTCTCTCATTCTGTTTCCGAGCATGAACGCCATGTCAGGCAGGTCCTCCAGCGCCTTCTGGAAAACCGTCTCTTTGTGAAGGAGGAGAAATGTGAGTTTCATACGTCCACAGTCTCCTTCCTGGGCTATGTCATTGAACAAGGTAACCTGAGAGCGGACCCCGCCAAAGTTCAGGCTGTGTTAGACTGGCCCACTCCTTCCCATCGCAAACAGCTTCAGAGTTTCTTGGGTTTCGCCAACTTTTACCGTCGTTTCATCCGCAACTATAGCCAGCTCGCTCTACCCCTGACTCGTCTCACCTCACCCAAGGTCCCCTTCCGCTGGGATGAACCGGCTCGCCAGGCCTTCTCGTGTCTGAAGGAGCGCTTTGCCTCTGCTCCCATCCTTATCCAACCCGATCTCAGTCAACCCTTCGTCGTGGAGGTGGACGCCTCGGACGCCGGAGTGGGGGCGGTGCTCTCCCAGCGACAGGGCGGTAAGCTTCATCCTTGTGCTTACTTCTCTCGCCGTCTCTCCCCTGCAGAGAAGAACTATGATGTGGGGAACCGTGAGCTACTAGCCATCAAGCTGGCCCTTGAAGAGTGGCGTCACTGGTTGGAGGGAGCTGCCCAACCGTTCGTGGTTTGGACCGACCACAAGAACTTGGAATACATCCGGTCCGCGAAACGACTCAACGCCAGGCAAGCTAGGTGGGCTCTGTTTCTCACTAGATTCCAATTCACAATCACCTACCGACCCGGCTCTCGTAATGTCAAACCCGATGCCCTCTCACGCCAATTTGCTACCTCCGAAGACACCGCCCAGGACACCCCCATTCTTCCTTCCACGTGTGTTGTCGGGGTCCTAACCTGGGAGATTGAGTCAGCTATTCGAGAGGCCCAACGCATGGAACCAGACCCTGGTACGGGTCCCCCGGGCCTACTCTTTGTTCCCTCTACCGTCAGATCACAAGTTTTGCATTGGGCTCACACAGCCAAGTTCACCTGCCACCCTGGGGTCCACCGCACCATTACCTTTCTACAACGCTTCGCCTGGTGGCCATCGTTGGCCAAGGACGTCCGCGAATACGTTGCTGCCTGTCCTACATGCGCTCAAAACAAGAGCGTCAATCAGCCATCTTCCGGC
Source organism: Pelmatolapia mariae (assembly GCF_036321145.2). Lineage (NCBI taxonomy): Eukaryota > Metazoa > Chordata > Actinopteri > Cichliformes > Cichlidae > Pelmatolapia > Pelmatolapia mariae. Next base: position 64,093,168 of record NC_086233.1, on the reverse strand, counting down.
CTTCTCCAACCCCTGTCGACCCCTGGCCGTCCATGGTCACATATTGCAATGGACTTCATCACGGGTCTCCCTCCCTCCTCAGGTAACTCAGTCATCCTTACTATCATTGATCGTTTTTCGAAAGCTGCTCACTTTGTCGCCCTTCCCAAGCTCCCCACTGCTTTAGAAACGGCTCAACTCCTGACTAACCATGTCTTTCGCCTTCATGGAATCCCCACGGACATCGTCTCTGATAGAGGACCGCAGTTCACATCTCGGGTATGGAAAGAATTCTGCCACGCCCTCGGAGCGCAGGTCAGTCTCTCCTCTGGGTTCCACCCGCAGACTAACGGCCAGGCAGAACGGGCCAATCAGGAACTCGAGGCGGCCCTCCGGTGCTTGGCATCCACCAATCAGACAACTTGGAGTGAGCAACTTGCGTGGATAGAGTATGCCCACAATAGTCTCACCTCCTCAGCCACCGGGGTGTCCCCCTTCGAAGCATCTCTGGGCTACCAACCACCTCTCTTTCCGGCTGTAGAAGGTGAGCACTTTGTCCCCTCTGTCCAGCAGCATCTACGGAGGTGTCGACGCGCCTGGAGAGCCACCCGGGCCGCTCTTCTTCGCACGGCTGATCGCAATAAACGCCTGGCGGACCGTCACCGGACCCCTGCACCTGCCTACGTCCCGGGACAAAAGGTTTGGCTGTCGACCCGGTTTGTTCCGCTCCGGGCTGAATCTAAGAAGCTATCTCCCACCTTCGTTGGTCCGTTTGTTATAGACTCTCTGGTTAACCCGGTTTCTGTTCGTCTCAAATTGCCCCGGAATATGCGGATCCATAATGTGTTTCATGTGTCTCAAGTGAAACCCTGCCTGTCCAGTCCTTTGTGCCCTCCTTCCAGGCCCCCGCCACCCGCCCGGGTCATTGCTGGCCGCCCGGCTTTCGCTGTCTCTCGGATCATGGACGTCAGGCGCCGGGGGCGTGGCCTGCAGTATTTGGTGGACTGGGAGGGCTACGGGATGGAGGAGCGGTCCTGGATTCCGCGGTCTGCCCTGCTGGACCGTGGCATGGTGCGGGCGTTCCATGCGGCCCATCCTGACAAGCCTGGGGGTCGCCGGGAGGCTCCCGTTGGGGGGGGGGGTACTGTCACGGCCTGAGGGATCAGCGAGACGCTGATTGGCCTTTTCCATCTGTCTCTCGCTCTTGTGCTCTCTCTCTCTCTCTATCTCTCTCCTCCTCTCTGTCGCCGGGGCGGAACTCATTGCGGGTTCACGCCCACGCCCACGGGAAAGAACACACCTGGTGCCCATCAAGGTGAACAGCATTTAAGCCAGGAAGTGACTGCTGGTCTTCGCTGGATCGTTGTCTGCCACGCGTCAGTGAAAGTCGAACCTCAGCTCAAGATAAGTCAAGTGCCTTCTGTAAATATTGTTCTCATTCCTGTTTTCTGATCTGCAGACCCCCTGGATAACCTCTCCCGTGTGAATCTGTGTCGAGTGTGAAAGAAGAGGACTGCTGTCGTGTATGTGGAGAGCTGGAGAGCGAGTGATTCCCCCCTTGGATCCCCTGGAGCCCGTCCCTCACATTTCTGTATATAGCACTACCCCGCACTCTCTGTATATACACTTTGGTGACCCCTGTTAATAAACCCTTGTCTTAAGCTGATTCAGGAGTCCCGCGTTTGAGTCCCCTGCGTTGAACCCTAACAGACAGTGTGTTTGGGATCTTAAAAACAAAAATGAAGCCACTGACAGACACATGCTTTCTAGATGCTATTACACTGTGGACCAACATCTGAGTGTGCTTTTCTACATTCACGATTCTATCAGTTTGGACGAGATCTCCAGCAGAGCGTCCACAGATGGCTGCAGACAGCCGTGCCTCTGTCCTGACCTCCATACCAATGACAATCTGAAAATCCAAAAACTTTCAATTTGGATTCATCGCAAGTTCCCATCAATCTAATTCAGGTTTCAGTTAACAGTAGATCAACTGAAGGGCTAGCTACATCTGTGCGGTCACGTATCAGCTCTGGATTTTTTCCTGTTGCTCCACGACTGTCAGATATCGTTCATCTGTAGTAGATGTCGGCCTGACGCGTCTTTTCTACTTCACTTTTTAAGGGGCCTCAATTTTTTTAAGGACATGCTGCACACTACGCCAGGTTTCAGCTAAAAACACTTCAGAAATCACCTTGTTGGTCTGTTTTATCGGAGGTGTTTTTTCCAGTAATAAAGTCCCCAAAGACACAGTTTTCTGTTATGTGCGGACACAACGCTGGTTTATCTTTGGAATTAGGGGCTTTTGTGATCGAGTCACTCACAGGAAAGTGTTTAGTGGCTCTGAAAAGGGTCTGATACAAGGACTGGTTGGAAAATGTGTCCAAAGACTAAAGACCCAGTTAACAATATAGAAGAAAGCAAATGCTTCCTTGGAAGCAGAACATCATGAAACGAGTGTCGGTCAAACTGAAGAAGCTTTTTGATTGATCTGCATGTTTGAAAGGAAACAATCCCATTTCAGGGAAACATGTTTATTTAATTATGTGAGATGCTAAATATGAAGCTACTCTCTTAGCCTAGCGTAGCACGAACACTAACAACATGAGATAGCTGATCACATGATCCTCAGATCACATGACGTGTTCATTAGCCAGGACCAAAGGTGTGTCTCCTGTGCATGCTGATCCTACACCAACCTGCTGCAGTTTCATTTGTTTTAGACGCCACGATGAATTATTTCATTTGACAAAGCAAAGCTAAAGTTCCAAGATTTCAAAGAACTCATTTCAAACTCCAAACAAGTCTTCATATTTGAAACATCGCGCCTACTGGGTTAAAGAAGCAGTAACAAACGCTGAGACAACACTGTCAGAGCTTCCCCACAACTGTACACAGAGACAGGGACCAACGCTCGCTGCCTTTTACATCTAAGTGCAAAAATATTACCCCCGATAAAAACAATAAAATACAAGAAGAACTCAATCGAAGACAGCGGCCGAACATTTGACTTCCAAATGTGTCTGTGTGTGTCTGTGTGGACAGGTATTAACATCTTCATGGGGACCAAAAATTGGTAGTTTACTATACTTGTGGGGACAACAGCCCTCGTGGGGACCAAAATCCCGGACCCCGTGAGTTTGAAAGCATTTTTGAGACTCAAAATGTGGTTTTAGTGTCAGGGTTACAATTAGGTTATGGTTAGGTTTAGGGGAAGGGTTAGGCATTCATTTTTGATGGTTAGGGTAAGCGGCTAGGGAAAACATTATGTCAATGAGATGTCCCCACAAGGATATAAATACACACACGTGTGTGTGTGTGCGTGTGTGTGCGCGGTGCCTGCGACAGGCAGCGTGGTGTCACTCCTGGAGAGCCCAACCTCCAGAAACTTCCTACACACCAGCACGCCGCGTCGCTCACACAGGCTTACAAACGCACGAGATGATTGGCTGTTTCAGCGCGCGTGCTCGTCTACTAATGACCTCACTGTCTATGTTCAAAGCTTGTTAAAATACAGACTCCAACGTGTACACGAATCACGCGAACCGTCGTTTTGTTTGTTTGCAGATTCTCAGTGTTTGCTCTTCAGCAAAGAAGCGATAAGCACAGAGACAGGAGTTACATTTATATGCATTTGTCTGTTTTCCCCATTCATTCCTATTTGTGTACATTTTCATCTGCATGCCCATCCCTCCATTCAACCCTTTGTGTATTTGTTCTTCAGTCAGTTTTCTTTGCCCACGCCAGGTCGTCCGATCGAGGTTTCTGCCCAGTCAGCTGTTCGATTAATCTCTCCATGGCTCTCCAAAAGCCCAGCTGGTCCAGCGGATAGTTGCACCAACCTGGGAAGGATGAAAACGAGGGGAGGAAACGATTACAGTGCAAGACGTAAAATGATAAAAGCAAACAGCAGCAGGACAGGGAAGGGATGCAAGTAGTGTCACAGATATGCATTTGTCCGGGGCCTGTTCACTTTTTGGCCGGGTCGACCGCTACGTGAAAATAAGATGGCAGGTCTGAACTGCAGCAGCCGATGTGTAAGTGTTGTCACATTCATTTTGTTCTGGCTAAATATTTCCACACTGTGTGGGCTGTCTTTGCTGTCTGCATCCCTGTGGATCATTAAATAGTTTTAACTACTGGTATCAGGATCACCCCAGAAGTTCTCCAATCAGGACATCTCCAGGAGCCACGTCTCAGACTGAAAAACAATCTCGTGCAAAGGTCCTGAACCCCGCAGTCCAAAAACTGAGTCGATCTCCATCGTCGTTCTTTAAAATAGCCCAAATACCCAATCTAGTTCCTGTTACTGACAGCTGCACTCAGCGACCACCTTGTTAGGTACACCTGTTCATCTGTTTGTTAACACAGATATCTAATCACCCAATCACATGGCAGCATCTTTTAGACCAAGACAAAATGCTCAAGTTCAAACTGTGCATAAGAACGAGTGATCCAAGTGACTCTGAGCAGATGTGCTATTCTGTTTCACAGACTGCCGATCTGCTGGGATTTTCCCACAGAACAATCTCTAGGGTTTACAGAGAATGCCCTGAAACAGTGAAAGCATCCAGACAGCAGCAGTCTTCTAGGAAAAAATTACTTTTGGAGGTCAGAGGTCAGTGGAGAGTGGCCAGGCTGCTTCAAGCTGAGGGAGGACGGCCGCAGTAACTCAAATAATCACTGATTACAACCAAAATATGCAGAAGAGCATCGCTGAACGCACAACATGTTGAACCCTGAGGGAGATGGTCTCCAGCAGCAGATACGACCACAGCAGCATTTCTGAGGAATGTGTCCTGCTGCTTGTGGAATCTACCACACGAAGTATCAGGGCAGTTTAGAGGGCAAAAGAGGACTGATGTATAAAGCACTTTGTGGAGTCAAGCAGTCCATTTACCTAATTACGTGTCCGGTGAGTGGATGTCAAGTCTGAAGAACTACTGAGTAGTGGCAGTAGCCAAGTTCAAATGACAAAAATCGTCTTTTCAGGTTCTTTGTTTCCTTCTTTTTCCTCCACGTGTAATTTCCTGTCCCCCTCTGATCTGATTATGCACTGACAACATTTACAGGGGTGAAGGTTTGAACATGTTCAGTCCTATTAACACGTGGGAACACGTGGAAACACATGCTCACTCATACCTACAGTGTCGTCACTCTCGTGCCGTTTACAGAATTTGAACAGCTGTGAATGTTTCCTACAGATGGATGCAGGCCAAAGTACACGTAGTATGAATGCATGCATGACTGTACAGTAGTCTGTGAATACACGCGACTGCTGTGAAACAATGTACATGCCTATGCAGAGTGCACACAGTCCCGTGACATCTGAGATGAAATCCATTTCATCATTTCAGCCAAAGACACAAACTCGTATCTAAAGTCTAAAAGTCGATCGCACAGAGACATGAAGACAGCACAAAGACCCACACGGGCGTTGTGTACTTATGGTTGTGTGATGTGTTTGCATAGGGTTCTTGCAATAGCTGCAGGGATGCGTGCACGCGCGTCCCTGCGGTGACCTTCTCTCGGCTGGAAGACGTTAAAGCAGCCAGAGGTTGTGTTTGATTTCACTCTCCGCTGTCTCTCGCTCGATGTCTTCGTTCACCACACACTCCTCCTTTTTTATTCCTCCAAATCCCTGCCTCCTACCCACCCTCTCCCCCCATTCCTCCCCTGGCCTCAGCCCCCCCCCCACCTGTGAAGTCCTATTTGTTAGAACAGACAGCAGGTTAGCATTAAATATACATGGGGATTGTCAGCCGGTGGCGAGCACAAAGGCAACTAGGCGAGCCCCAGCGGAATCCAAGCCAGGCCCAGGCAGCCGGGCTCGGGGAGCGGGGGGCCGTCGCCGTCCCCCGTGGGCCCCTCTACCCCACCAGCCCACCACACACACACACACACACAGGTTAGAAACCAAAGAGAAGGTCAAAGAGACTAGTACACAGATGCTCGAGTATGCAGATGTACGCAGTGTGTGTGCACAGACACACAAGTCTGCCACCCCCCTCAGCTCACCCACACTCACACACTCACATCTGTCGTCCACTGGGGCGCAGGGTGATGTACAAGCTGAATCCCCCCTCGAGTATCCTCCCCTCTCTCCCCCTCTCACCCAGATGCAGGCAGAATACTGAATCTGTGAGCGAGGCCTCGTGTCTCTGCAGAGCCACGTGCACGCAAACACTTTCTTTTAGTTATTTATAAGAATCACACAGACACGTCCGCCATTTCATCCGAATCTGCAGAGAGCTGCACGGGAAATTATTCTGCAGCTTCAATGATGGCGATCTAAAATGGCTGCCCACGACGATCGCACTGACTAACAGTCGAGGGTGACGAGGAAGGTTTGGGTTTGCTGATAGATGTAAAAATAAAGGGAGGAACATTATTCAGGGGTTTGGTTGTCTGGTGTCACATGATCTGTTCTTCGGTGCACGAGGAGGCCGAGCTCTCTCACACACATGCAAACATATGCAGACTGTACAGTCCAGGTTTAGAGCTGATGACAGCTCTTTCAAAGTGCATCCATTCAGCACGTATCCCACGCTGCTGGAAGGACGGCAGGTTTGTGAATAACAGGAAACCTGGGGCCGGACGTCCCAACAACAGCGGAGGATGTTTTTACACTGATCCTTGCTCCATAATCTCTCATTTAGAAGACTAAACCTCACACCTGATATCTGACAGCCTGATAGAGAAACGAGCTGGTTCCACTGCACGACACTAAGAGATCGTCATTAAGTCTGGAATCGTCACACTGAGCGGACACGAGTGACCGTCCTGTCATGAGACAGTTGTAGTCACATCTGCCCCTCTGATACGGAGCTCGGCATCATACCGGTGGTAATGCAGTAATACGTCTCGTGCGGCGACACGTGGTGGATGCGGTGGTGTTTCCGTGGCAACACCAGATGCCAGTCCTGGAGCAGCGTGACCCATCGAGGGAGGCCAAAGTAGGAGTGGCTCCACTTGTGAATCTGATTGGTTAGCGTGACGAAAACCGCCAGGGCGAAGACGTAGCAATCCCAGGGGTAGGATTCCAGCAAGGCCTCTGAAAGGTGACACAACAGACACAAAGAAACAAGACGAGGGAAAGTTAATGGAATAATTGATCAAAGTGTTCAGTGTAATGAATGAGCAGGACTCCCACAGAGATGCTGAACCTCGGAGGTGATGAAGGAGAGGATGAAACATACTTTATCTAAAGAAGATGTTAGCATGATGTTTCCAATCAGACGATCGCTCATCTGACATCAACTGAACAAATTACTGCAGGCACTAGGTCAGGGGTGAGGAAGTAAACAGTCTACACTCAAAGAAGGAAACGAGGCCATGTTTCCTGTTCTTTGCTGAGCACCTGACTTCCTGCTGGTGTTTAAACGTAACTATGAATCATTAAACGTTTAAAGAACTTCTCAGGCTCAGGATACACGTCACACCTGCACAGGTATGGAGGGAGCGACCCGAGCACTGCTGGCTTTGCATACTCAGACGAAGGCTGGGGAACGACGGTAACACAAAGTCACAGTGAAACACAATAAAAGGTCACTGAAAGCTGTCAACCAATGGGATGAGAGAGGACTTCAAAAAATATGGAGTATTTTTATTGAGAAATATCTGGTGTGATGTTAATTTGCACCAAGTAAGAGGTAACCTGCTGCTTTACAGGGAATGAGAGTCCCATTTATTGAACTCTAACAGGACCAGAGTCACCATCAAACAGTCGACATTAGCTGAGATGTTATATGACAAGTGACCATCACGCTCTACACCGAGAGTGTCAAACTCCACGTGCAGCCCAGTCTGATGTCAGGAGCAGACCAGTGAAACTCCTGGAAACCTCTGAATCTCTCCTCTCAGTGAGAACTGTAAAAATGTGCATTTTGATTTCACATTTTAACGTTTAATGAGCCGTGCATTTACAAAATGATGTTGAAGAGTTTCAGTTATTCTTTGTGGTGCTACAAAGGAAAAAAACAGCTTTCAGTGCAGCTTTTGGAAGTAAAGGGCGATATTCAAAGTATCTGACTCAGAGTGACCACACTACAGAAATCACAGAAACGGGTTAGCAATGTCTTTTTTTCCTTTCTTGGCCCTCTGTGATGTCAGCAGGATTGGATACACTTAATCTGGTCAGGCGCACAGCTCTGTGAGCACAGACGCTCGATCATTGTGTTTTACAACGAGCAGCCAATCAAAAGAAAGTTGGATTAACTGGAGGGAGAGCTCAAAGGAAGATGTTTATCTCAGCCTCGCCGAGCCTCGCTCGATCGTGGAAAGCTGTCCTGGTGTCCCGCATTAACTGTAGATGGACATGCGTCCCCTTTGATGAAAACTCTGACCCGAAGACAACGACAGACACTGGTGGACTGATAACACTACAGCTGAATGTTAATTAGACGTCCTGACCGCAGCCACGCACTCGCCTATAACAAGCATTCTGTCATCGGTAGCTGAAAACTGTTTACGGAGTCAGCGCTGATTTGAGCTGACAGCTGACAAACATGTCAGGACTCACACAGAAGCAGCTGCGCACAACATTTCTGACAATAATGAATGCATGAACAGTATGAGGATGTGCACAGCCTTCATGAAATGAACGTGCGAGTCTGGTTTGTCAGCTGATAGCTCTCGGTCTTTCTGTGACTTACAGCTGTCCTCTCTCTGTCCGTCTCCATGCCTTGTCCCTTGTCTTTGGTGAAAACTACAATCTCTTGACCCCAGTTCAAGTGCAGACATGACAGCTGGAGATGTCACCTCGCGCTTTTCAGATTTCCCCGTCTACCTCTGTCTCCGTCTTTGTCTGGTGACCGCTCGACGCTGCGAGGAGCTCGACATGACAGGTTTAGATGTCATCTCACCGCTACGCGACCCTCCGCTGCCCCCACGCGCTCTCTCGCTTCCTCTGTTCTCCGTGCGCTCTCACCCTCTGCCTCGAACGCTTAGCTGCGACCTCTTAAGGCGCGGACATGACAGGTGTGGATGTCACTGCGTCCGTTTGGTGACCTCTTGACTCCCTGTGGTGTGTGACATGACAGGTGTGGATGTCACCTACAAGTGGACCTCACTGTTGCCGCCTCTAATCTCTCCTCCCTCTCGCCTCATTCACGGATCCCTCCTGTGGACAAGCAGCTGAACTTTTAACATTTTCATTCTTTTGGTTTCAGACGATTTGTTAAAGTCTGACTCCCCTTAAACGTACCGATGATCTTTTACAGATACTTACACCTGTCAAACACAATAACACCTTTAACCTTTACTTTCTTTTGACATTTCTGGTTAGTTTTACATCTAATCTCTAACATCATGTCAGTAACTAAAATGTATTTTACTCATGCACAGTAGAGCTAAGTTAGGAAAGCAGGGCTAAACTGCTCCATATTCCACAACCTCTCAGACTCGTACGATGATGCTATTATGTTCGTTGAACAAGTGAAGGATTTATTTCTTCTGAATAGAGACTTTTTAAAAATGTCCACAGGGATGTTTTGCACATCAACACTTACCAGACCCTCACAAACACCTGCTGAAATAATAATGACACAGGACTGTTTAAGAAAGGCCATCAAATCAAAGTTTTATGTTTATACTCCGAGAAACCACAGTATCAAGGTACCCAAAAGAACTGGAAAACTACTGAATACGTGTGCACAGGAGGGATATGGCCTATACTGGATAAATGATGTTAAATATGGAGCTGCCAGGCAGGAGCAGACGAGCACAGAGTCATGGATGTAGTGAAGGAGACTATGCAGAGGGTTGGTGTGACAGGAAGGAGGTAGGAAGATGGTAAGATGGAGGTAGATGGTAGATGATGTGCTGTGGCGATCCCTAAAAGTAACAGCCAGAAGCAGGAGTAGTAGTACTAGCAGCAGCAGTAGTAGTAGTAGTATTTAGGGTTTTATGCGAATGTAACAACTCGATCGTTGTCTTTTATGTTCTAAAGCATATAGTTAGGGCTGGACCAGGTGACCCTGAATCCTCCCTTAGTTATGCTGCAATAGGTGTAGGCTGCTGGGGGATTCCCATGATGCACTGGGTGTTTCTTCTTCACTCACTATGTGTTAATAGACCTCTCTGCACTGAATCATACTTGTTATTAATCTCTGTCTCTCTTCCACAGCATGTCTTTATCCTGTCTTCCTTCTCTCACCCCAACCAATCACAGCAGATGGCCCCGCCCCTCCCTGAGCCTGGTTCTGCCGGAGGTTTCTTCCTGTTAAAAGGGAGTTTTTCCTTCCCACTGTCGCCAAAGTGCTCGCTCATAGGGGGTCATATGATTGTTGGATTCTTCTCTGTACCTATTATTGTAGGGTCTACCTCACAATAACAGGCGACTGTTGTTGAATAAATAAATAAATTTGTATAAATAAAATTGAACAAATAGAAACAGACTTGTTTCGTGTATGCATTTCTTTTCCTCTGAATGTATGAATGAAGTACAGTGCAGACTTTACACTGGTACTTTGTTTTTTCGTTTCCTATCCAGCTACCTCGGTTTATCACTTTATCAGACATGCACAGTGCTAGATGCTTGGGAGCAGCTTAACCTCACAGCACGGTGGCTAACCTAGCCTTTAACCCAACTAACTGATGTCAACTCCCCTCCGCTCCTCCCATCAGTGACCTTTCAGCTCAACTTGTAGTGTAGACATGACAGGTGGAGATGTCACCTCCTCAATAACAGCTTCCTCAGTTTCTCCTGCTGATCTTCCTCCTCCAGTCCCTCCCACATCTTGCCCTGCAGCTGTAAGGTCAGTGCACATGATCACCTGCCCTATGCTTTTCCTTAACTTCCATTAGTCTGGCACCTTGCAGTACTAAGGCACAGCTACAAACTGTTTGACACTGTAGCTGACCTTCTGAAGTCCTTGCATTTTCATCGCCAGTTTGAGGTTTAATTGTAGGAAGTTAGCTCAAACCTCTACAATGTTACACCCTCGAGCTTCTCAAGATAATAAGAATGGCAATGATGATTTTTTTTTCTACAAAGGAAGCAAAAGAAAAATATTTACGGCTATGACACACTGAGGTGTCCAGACAGCAGCTGTCTGTGTCCATCCTGGGCTTCCTTCACCTGATCAGATCAACAAATCCCAGCCAGTTGGTTGGTTAGTGAATGTTTGGTTCATCCAATCTGAAAGAAGGGCTAAAATGACTTTCCAGGAGAAAGCCTCAAATGCCACTCGTTGTTTTACCTTTCTTCTTTCACTGAAGAAATACTCATCTTTTTTCTTGGTTGTTTTCAGACATTGCTACTACAGAGATAGTGGGCACAAAGATATGATGGAGCAAAGAAGGAGCTCCTAGCTCTTTCTAGTCTAGTGTTGTCTACATGTGCCAAGATTCTGCCTATCCATCACATTCATACTGATTTAAACACCAGTTAGATTAGGGGATGGCGTGCTCCATCAAGTCCTCCATCAGCAGCAACGTCCATGTTCTAAGGACCCTACTGACCATCAGGTCACCAGTTCTGATAGATGGTGGCATTCGTGCAGACTGGTTAAAGAACTGCTGTTCGAGTTATTAACCAACCTTTATCACATCTAAGATATGCCCACAGCTGCTAGTAGATATTTACAGGAAACTGACTCGCCCAGCCACAAGAGCACAGCTCAAACAGTGACTGTAATAGTCCAGAAATCTGCGTGTCTCTGCAGTCGGATATGTATAAGCACATGTGTGATTTACCTGGTGTGTAAGTGAGGAACTTGTAGGCCATGTGAGCCAGCGGTAGGATGGGGATCATGCAGTTATCGCCATTGGTTTCGATGAAGTCGTGGCGAGTGATGGCAGTCGGATCGATGTGGTGCTCCCTGAATGGTCGAAGAAATGCCTGCAAAGAAAAGAAATGAATAAAACTATTCTCAGTCTAAGCTCTGACGAGTTTCTGCTCGTACAACAACTGGCTTTAGAGGGAGGACTTTATTTAAACCATCATTATCTTATTTTTATATGAAATGAAAAATACTGAAGTGGTGGCCTTTCCAAATCAAAGTAATCCACACAGATCCCAAACTAGACTCTACTCACTGTTCCTGCCTCAGCAGCTGCACATCCGCCCAATCCTGACTGAGAAATGCGGATATCAGTGAATCTACAGGCCAATCCATCCACTTCAGTTATATGTTGTTCTATATGCACTTTGTAACTAGCAACAGCTAGCAGGAGAACTAGCGTAGCATGGAGGAAGATGAGGGTGAGAGAAAGCAGCTCGGAGTTACCAACTGCCTGTTTTTATATGTTTGCAAAGCTGTGCAGATGGCGGTGAGTGAGTCAGCGTCACCTAAATGCTTTGGCTTCTTTTGTTTGCTCGTTTTCATGTTCAGTCAGAGAGACTTTACAATTAGTCCATTCGTTTATGGCCAATGACATTTTTATGCAATTTTGTTTCTGCACACGACTGCAGCAGCGGTTAAATCAAGATTTGGTTCGACTGCACACTTTTATCTTTAATCCAAAGGTTTAATTTTATTCATGAACCATTTTCAGAGGCTCAGACGTTGAGATAACAGCGTATTAATAACAGAAGTATGACATTAGGACACAAATGAATGGAACAGGGTAAACAGCCAATCTAGTCTGTGCTAAATAAAGGTGCTACAGTTACATGCACATACAGGCTGAAAGTCATTGTTGGATTCCTCTAATGAATTTAAATTCACTTTAAACCACAACACAAAACAATGTTTATCCTCTTTACGCCAATGCAGATCAAATACACACACACACACACACACACACACACACTTAGTGGTGCCGAGCATCCTCTGCAACCCCAAAGCTCATATCCAGCATCCTAATAAACCACAGAACAGCAGTCAACTTGTGCAAACACACTCATACACATAAATGACCCATGGACACCCCACCAATTCAAAAATGTGTGCTTTAGAACACACACAGACACACACACACAGGCAAACCCCAGCAGCACTGTGCAGAGGCAGACACCTGTCTGTGAGAGCATGGGGGTCTCAAATGAAAGACTGAATCTGAATCTCAGAAGCACAAAAGAGGACAAAAAGAAACACACCCACATGCACACAGAGGATAAAGGTAATTTATTTCCCTGTGTGCAAAAAGCAAAAAGAGGAAGGTTTGCATGTGTTTGTGCACAGTGCGCATTTATCCGAGTGCGTGTTTGTGTGCAGCCGTGGAAACATCAGCGTGAAAACTCATTATTGTCGGGTTAGCCGCTCGAAACAATCACACACGCCTATCAGCAGACATCGTCGGTAGGTGCCACTGCAAACGCTGAAACTATCTGTTGATATCCTCACAATTACGTGCCCAGCTCCCTTCTCTACCGCTGCTTCCCCCTCCTCCCCTCTTCCATCGTCCCCCTCCTCTCACCGCAGCCCTCAGCTAGATGAAAGGCCGGCTAAGCCGCAGAGGTCGTGCCGAGAGGGGCGGCACGGGCGCTCCCAGTTAACGGCGGGCCACCGGTCGCTGCGTGTCCTCTAATCCCACACCGTTTAACGGCCTGCCTTGCACGACATCCGTTAATCACCAGCTCACATCGCCCATCGCCCCAGCAACCGCCGCTGTCCCACTGCTTGGACGGACACGCCCTTCCACCCCCTTCTTTTTTTGTCCTTCCAACCTCGTCTGCTGTATTTTTTATTAGTTTCTCTCTTTTTTGGGCCCAACCTTACCATCCTTTAATATCGCACTCTTTTTCCTCCTTCTGTCCTTTAAATAAGAAGCGACTTACATAATTCAATTAACTCTCTTTCAATGCTCCAATCAGCCTCACTGGAGAGTTGCCTTGAAAGAGATTTGTTCGTTAACGACACAAGGACAGAAGTAGCGATGCTTTTAAAATATGACTGCACAAGTGAAATAGACGGGGAGAAAGGATCTTAAAACATATATCCCAAAACTGTAAGCACATCTGGCAAATTTCCGTGTGAATCGAGCATCATTGGGAACTAATGAGCGTGACTTTGTCCTCAAAGTGGTGTCATTAGAGGACTGCTAAATCCTTGTTGAGTCAATTAAAGCTCAACGACACGATGACGACAAAAAGCCTCCTAAAGGAAATGTTGGAAACGCTACAGGGAAATTGTCGAGCACTTCTTAAACTAGTGTTGCAATTTTAGCACTGCTGAGTAGAGAAAAGGCTTTCTGTAGACTCACAGAAAGAACAAATTGGTGTTACACAATTTCTCCTGGAGAGCAACAACCTCGCAGTGTACTTTGTGCAATAATTCTCGCCCTATTTTGTCTGAACAACAACATATTCCAGCTGTGATGTGGACAGAAGCATGCATCAAAATGCGCTCTCTGAATGTGTTCATACACAAGTTTGTACTCCAGATTTTCCTTTTCTTTTAAGCCAAATGCTGATATGATGCATGTACTCCAGAGTGCAGTGGGTACTGGCGGGTTACGTTTCCATTAGGACAGCGACTGACTGACTGACTCCACTAACTTCCTTACTTTGACGCATTCCTTAATTGACGACTGTTGTTACTTTGTAGCTAAACACATGAAGCCCCATGTTTCACTAATGATACACAGACTAATTCTAGCATCCAACAGCAGTGCTTGTTACTGTAACTGCCATAAAAACCTTGATTTGAATAAAGTCTTTAATCAAACCACCTGTTTTAAAGAAAAACGTCTTCTTCAGCTGCTCCCACCCACAGACGTTTACTTTACTGGGTCTAAAAATCTAAAGCTACACAAGTCCAAATAAAAGCGTGTGTGTGCAGATGAATAATAACTCAGTCTGTTTAAATCAGGCTGTTGGCAGCTACCACACTTTCAACATCAGCAGGAGAGCAGCAGTGACACAAAAACACGACCCACAGTCTGAAATATAAGGTGTGACATGAGATGTGTAGAATGAATTCGATGACCTTCAGTGAGAGCAGGTTTGAGACAAGACACGTTGAACAGTTTGGAGATCAGCGGTACATAAAGTACAGACAACACATGTTTACACAGGTCATCACAGGTAGAGGCGACAGGAAACTGGACATACATCAGCAAAAACAGAATAAAATAACAGAAGGCATAAATAAAGGACGGCGCCAACTTCTAACGCTCTAATACGGCCGCCATTAGCCTCAGGTGTTCTGAATCACGCTCGTGTTTGATATTCAAACTAACGCTAACCGGGAGCACGGGCCGGCTTTATTCTCAGCCTCACAAATACAGCTGAGGTGGACGCTTTATTTCCAGCAGACTATTGTCAGCCCTCTGTTCTCCGTAAAGGTCCATTCTTCTCTGCCAGTTAAAGTCTTTATTAGAGGTCTCCTACAGTGTCCAACACACCATGCAAATCTGTGACTGCTGCTGTGCCTTTGGTCCCAGTAACTACCCCAAACCTCAATAAATGCCACATTAGAAATAAACATCACACCAAATAATACCTTCTGCAAACACAACAAGTAACACAGGGATCCTAAAATTACTGCTCAGCATCATCTGATAGTACAGTGCACATAATAAATACATATTATTAAGGTAGCATCTAAAAATAAAGACATACATTAGGTACAGCCCAAATTACACGAACCATTAGAAATCATCACATCAAAGTCAAGACTGTCAGCGCTGCAGCTAATCAGATTACACTGAAGTACTGGCAGTAATCTCAAGCCTGAAATCCAGAGGTCTGCTGAGCAGAGACATATTTGATTTAGACGCAACAACAATGCTAATTAATCAGTTCATGGTTTTGTTCCTGGTGTGTTTGTGCAATAACTACAGTCATTTATACATCGTTTCATTTTACACGTTACATTTGAATGAGTGCTGCATGTACTGCATGTTACTACATAACAACATCTGCACCTGTTCGTGGTTTTAAGGTTGGAGCCAAACATCTGTATTTATGTTTAAATACATAATCACCTTGTATGTATAAACAATATAAGCAGACACTGGATTATTTTAAATGAATTTAAAACAAACATCATTGGTTCCTTCGTGTGCACTGCACTGATAGACGACAGCGCTCCACACGTCCAGCCTCACGAGCTGGTAGCTAACCATCCTCTGTTAGCACAGATTTAAGGAGCTGCAACACAACAGTTTACAAATGCAGCACTGTAGTGATGAGGTGTGACAGCCTGCACGTGTCATCATGTTTAACACAAAGCTCAGAAAGACAACGAGGAAACAATGAATGACATGCATGCATCACGCTGTACACGTGTTTATATAATGTTGTTTAAATCACATTAGAATCTCTAAGTCGTTATAATATCAGTGAAGTACAACAAATACTGTCTTGTACTACAAAAGTACTACAAATGGCATTACAGGTATTAGGGTGATTCTGGTGTTTGCGGTCATATTTAACTATGATAATAAGTATTTGTAAATAAAACAAATGTTTCCATGTGTCTGCAGTTTTGCAGTCAAAGTAACAAATGGTGTGAACTGCAATCAAATTGTGAACAATATCAAATTATTATTAATGATGTAGTGATAACGAGGGACAGTGTGATTAATACCTACGGTTCTTACAGGGATGCTTCAGGTTTTAAAACACATCAGCTTCCATTTTTCACACATTATTTATATATGAATAATTCATAAATACAAGGAACAGTAGATGAAACGCTCCCACACTTCCACTCACTAAATTCACACGCCATTAATCAAAACAAAGTTCACATGAACCAATCTGCATGCTGTACCGGATCATACTGATTTTAATTGGATGAAATGAGGATAACCTTTACTCTAATTGGCTGAGAGGAGTGTGTGGATTACTGTAACACAGCCACATAAATATGTGCGTACTGTATGTGCACTGTGCGCTGAAAGGTCGTCAATATTCAAGGTGAGACTGTTCACATGTGACCCCGTGTGTGCGCGTGTGTGTGTGCAGTGGACATTACTGCCCTTTGTGTTACAGTGACATTTAGCTTCATGTCACTATGGAAGTGTAAAGCTGTGGGGACGAGGTGCGACTGCTACCACGGCGATGCAGTCCCAGGAAAGCGAAGACACCAACTTTTAACAAAACCTCAAACTACAAAAACCAAAGAAACCCGTCCCATCTGGCTCGCTGGGATTATTCAGGAAAACTGTACCAAAGCAAGAATGATGCAAAAATAAAGGATCTGAGGATAATAATAATAATAATAATAATAACTTTATTTATAAAGCGCTTTCAAACAAAGTGCTGTACAACTATTTAAAACTAAAAAGATAAGTAAAATAAAAGCGATACATAACAATACAGGTAAAAGACACAATACAAGTTAAAAACAGTAAAAATTTAAAAACTAAAAGCGACAGAATTAAGACATGTAAGATAGGGTGAACAAATGTGTCTTCAGCTTAGTTTTAAAAACCTCCACAGAGCATGCCTGCCGAATATCTTGAGGGAGGGTGTTCCACAGAAACGGGGCACGAAAAGAAAAAGCACGCTCTCCAACTGTCTTTTTTCTGGCTCTAGGAACCTTTAGAAGGCCAGAGTCCTGAGATCGGAGAGCACGGGATGGAACATAAAGATGTAAAAGGTCGGAGAGGTATGTAGGTGCCAATCCATTTAAAGCCTTGTAGGTGAGCAGCAGGACCTTAAAATCTGCTCGAACCTGACAAGGTAGCCAATGCAGCGAGTTCAGTACAGGGCTAATGTGCTCAAATTTCCCAGTTCTTGTTAAAATGCGAGCAGCTGCATTTTGCACCATCTGTAGACCTCTAAAACCTTTCTTTGGTAGCCCAGAAAGAAGAGCGTTACAATAATCAATACGTGAAGACACAAATGCATGGACAAGAACCTCTGCAGTGTCGCTTGACAAAACTTGTCTGATTCTGGCGATGTTCCTCAAATGATAAAAGGCTGTCTTTGTTATCTCTTTTACATGAGATTCGAAAGAGAGCACCATGTCGAACCACACGCCCAAGTTTTTTACCTTGTCCCTGCAATTTATGACACTGTCTTCAATTCTCAAGATGAAATTTTGGGACAAGTGCTGAAATTTGTGTGGCCCAATGACCATCAACTCTGTTTTATCAGTATCTAGGAGCAAGAAATTATCCGATAACCAGCCCTTAATTGCAGATAGACAAGATTCTAGTTTAGAAACTTCAGCACAATTTCCAATGGTTAAAGGAACATAAAGCTGCAGGTCATCAGCGTAACAATGAAAGGTTACATTAAAAGAACGTAAAAGAACACCAAGAGGCAGCAGGTACATAGAAAACAGCAACGGTCCAAGTACAGAGCCCTGAGGCACCCCATGCCCCACTGCACAGGTCTCGGAGAGATCATTTTTAAAACTAACAGTCTGAGACCTCCCAGACAGGTAAGATCTCAGCCATGATAAAACATTTCCTGTAATTCCAATAAAATGTTCAAGCCTATCCAATAAAATGCAGTGATCCACAGTGTCAAACGCAGCACTTAGATCCAGCAGTACTAAAACTGAAGTGTGATCGTTGTCTGCATTTACCAGCAGATCATTTACCACTTTGACTAAAGCTGTTTCTGTGGAGTGATTTGGTCTAAAAGCAGACTGAAATCCTTCAAACAGATTGTTAGTTGACAAATGCTCAGTGAGCTGCTTAAAAACCACTTTTTCAAAGACTTTAGATAAAAAAGACAGATGTGAGATGGGTCTATAGTTTGCAACCATGTCAGCATCCAGTCCAGGCTTTTTCAAGATCGGCACTACCACAGCTGATTTAAAACATTCAGGGAAGACTCCAGTTGTCAATGAAGTATTTAAAAGAAACAGAATGTAGGGTCCTAATACTGACCACTTTATAACCCAGGCTGGTAGAGGATCCAAAGAACAGGTTGTACATCGAGCTGCTTTAACAACCTTAGTTAATCCAGACCGAGAAATAACCTTGAAGTCAGAGAACAGTTTATCAGCACCAACAGGCAAAGCAGCCGAGTAGTCTAATGAACAGCTCGAGGAGGGAGTAATCTGATTCCTAAGTGTTTCAGCCCTTTCTCTGAAAAACGTAAGAAAGTCATGAGCTATCAAATTAGAACAGCAGAGTTGACTTACTCTCTGTAAGTTGCGACACTGTGTTGAATAAGAGTTTTGAGTTATGTTTATGACTCATGATGAGGTTTGAGAAATAATTTGCTTTCGCTGTCGACATTGCTGATTGAAGAGAAGATAATGAGTCCTTCCAAGCCTGGAGAAATACTTCTAGTCTGGAAGATCTCCAGTGACGCTCTGCTTTCCTACAAAATCTTCTCAAGTTCAAGAGCTCCTCGTTTAACCAAGGCATAGGGTTCCTTTTTTGACATTTTAACTTCTTTACGGGAGCAACAGAGTCCAGTAATTCAAGAAGTGTATTATTAAGGTTCGCAGTCAAGGTGTCCACACATAGCTCCTTGGTAAAAATAGGGTCCAACACATCAGGTAGGTGTAATTTAACTCCAAGCAATGCTTCGGGGCTAATATAACGAGATGATCTGAGGGGCAATTTTCCCCTCTCATAAGCTGGAGATTTAGGGATTAAAATATCAAATAAAATTGCTGAGTGGTCTAAGATAGGTAAAACACAATTTTCAGTCATTGATACATTCAGTCCGTAACCCAAGACAAGGTCTAGGGTGTGGCCCTTACGTGTTGGGCCAGACACAAATTGTGTGAAGTTTAAGGAATCAATTACATTTAAGAAATCTTTGACCAGGGGTTTATCCTCACAACACAGATGAATATTAAAGTCCCCCACTATAAGAATCCTTTCATAGTGAGCGATAAAACATGTCAAGAAGTCTGAAAATTCCGAAATAAACAAGTCATTATATTTAGGTGGACGATAGATGACTATAATTAGAACCACGGGACAGCTTAAAGTCAGGAGTTGGGACTCAAATGAGGTAAAAACACCAGGACTTTGTATCTGTTTGTATTTAAAACAGTCTTTGATGACAGAGGCTACCCCGCCTCCCCTCCCAGACAACCTGGGGGAGCTGAAGAAGCTGGCATCGGAGGGGCAAAGTTCCAGCAAGGGTGGCACTTCACCAGCGCGCAGCCATGTCTCCGTTAGGAACATGACGTCCAGCTTATGAGTATCAAAAAAGTCCCGAAGAACATGAGTTTTATTTGATACAGATCTTGCGTTTAAGAGAGCTAATTTAACTCTCTGTCCATCCGTGGTAGCAGGCAGTAATTGTAGGTTGTTTATATTTGCTCCACCTCCCCTCATATCCCGTCGGCATGGCGACCAATAAAGCAGCGTTGGGTGAGCGCGCTCCGATGGCGTCGGGTAAACAGGAAGAAGGCAGCGCTGTTTGAGGCCAAAATAAAGTCCTAAATGGCCAGGGTCGCCGATGGTAAGGACCCGCCGCATCCGAGTTCTGACCCGAACACGCTTCCCAGAGCGCGTTCCGCGCATACGTCCACTTCTCCAGCGCTTTCGTTTCGAAGGATTCCAGGGGGGATCACGGCGATGCAGTTCCTCCGGTACCGACGCCGGAGGCGGCGGGAGTCCTCCACATCGCTCGCTAACGCTGGGAAGCTTCAGCAGTGAGTCACGGATATTAAGCAGCGTCTGTCGCTCATACGCCAACAAAGAGTGGGTTTTTAAAACTAGCAGGGACACCACTAAGAACACAAAACATAAATATTGCAGAACCGAGAGACGGCGTGCCATGACACCCGACGTGGACGTGTTTTTAAAAAAGGCTTTTTTAAAATACTATCATTTATAAAGGTGCTCTTCTGCACTCATTTCAAATACCAGGCACTTTCTGACAAACAAAAAAAATAAATGAAAATGACATCAGCTGCCTCGTCAGTGCCGCTCTCATCCCACAGACGCTCCAGTTCAGTCAGCAGGACATGAACCCATTCTCCACCTGCTGCAGGTATCAGCTGCAGTGGCCTTCCAGCTCAGAGTGCATTTAAAGTGCAGGAAAGGCACTGCAGTTACCCAGCTGCAGCTACCCGCTGCAGTCACCCAGCTGCAGTTACCCGCTGCAGTTACCATGACTGTACAAGAAGCACAATGAGAAACAACTGAACCACACTGTGGACTCACAGCAGTGAGTCAGCCAGCGGGGGAACAGGCAAAGGACAGAGCTAGGTGGACTGTCTACTAATAAGAACTGTAACAGATGGTGTGGTACTTCTCGATTAATGAAAAAATAAATATTAAAAATGCCAAAACTTGTTTCCAAAAGTGTGCACAGGTGGGCGCTGAAAATATATGTCACTACTAGTAATACTACTACTGCAGCTGCTACTAGAATATTTTGGTGTTTGGGAAATATGACTTGTATTTCTTTTGAAGAGCAGACATTAATCTTCCATCTCTGTTTAAAGTGTGGAGCTCGAAATAAGAGAGGACGAGATTTAACAATCAAGCTTGGAAAAAAGTAAACGGTTAGCTGTAAGATGAACAGTTTGACTTTGTCCTTTTATGTTGAGGGAAAAAAGAATGAAGGGAAAATGTTTGCATAAACACTCAGAAGCAATCG
Organism: Pelmatolapia mariae; assembly: GCF_036321145.2. Taxonomy (NCBI): domain Eukaryota; kingdom Metazoa; phylum Chordata; class Actinopteri; order Cichliformes; family Cichlidae; genus Pelmatolapia; species Pelmatolapia mariae. The sequence continues at coordinate 64,071,765 of NC_086233.1, read as the reverse complement.
AATGAACCATGTGATTTGCTAAACTTACCTTGACTGAAGAAACTTAAGAAGCCAAAGTTGGTGACAAAGCAGCTGCTGTATCAAAACCGTTGCAGTGATTGCTTGGGCTGCGAGCAGACTCTTGTGTTCAACTACGAGGGGTTTAAGAGGGTCTCAGACATTTGGGGAGTTGGTTGTAAATGTCTGCAGACAAACCAAATCAATGACCAGGAGCTTTCCAGTGCAACCAGTCTCTCTGACCAGCCTGTAGGCCTGCAGAAATGGAGCTTTACCAATTGATTTCACAGCGACTGCCAGCAACAACTAGTCAGTGATTACACACTTTCCTGGTGACCAGTGGTTACCAGCTGGTCAGCGACCCGCCTGTCTGACTGAGGCAAAGCAGAACCGACACTAGTGAGACTGCTGCTCACCTGATTTAGAGTTCGGTTGGCAGGAAAATGAACTTGATTTGATGTGAAATTATTCAGTTGTTTGATACAGCCCACCTGCCTCTGTGTGTGTGTGTGTGTGTGTACCTTCCCAATAACAGGGATGTCCACCGATCCCCAGGTATCTGCTCCCCAGTGCACAATCCCCGATGCAAAATCTGCCGTCACTATTCCGAGGACTGTTACACAAATGCAGGCGTGGACAGAGAATTACAAAAACTTGATTAGAGTTGGACATGAACTCATGAAAAATGATTATTAGCATTTACATACAAAATCCCAGCCATCACAGTTTAGTGACTTCGTGTGAGTGTCAGCTTACCGATGCAGAGGACGATCTTGTAGATGTGAACAGTGGAGAAGTGCAGGAGGAGGAAAGAGAAGTTGATGATGAAAAGAAAGAGGCACAGAATCACACACACCCACTCCTGGAGCCGTTTACCTGAGGACGACACAGAAACACCTGACACTGCTGGGCTGGCAGGGAAATACAGACAGACAGTGGGTGTCTGTATTAATGAAGGGGGGGGGTCCGCTGGGAGAACACGTCGCTTTTTACCGAGGGTCAAAGGACCCGTCGCCCACAATGACCGCGCCTGTGTGTCCAGGCTGTTAATATGTAATCAGATGAAGACAAGTGTACTCCAGGCTGCGGGGTCATGACCTCTCATATGTGAAACACTGACACGGACGCAGCACCGAGCAGCACACACACAAGGGCCGTTTCAGGTGGGAGGTAGACCTCTGCGGGAACAAACTCATAGGTCAGCAGTATCAACTAAAGAGGAAGAACAGGGACTAACTAAAAGTACTCTATTGCAATTCAGCAATATTAGAAGGGAGAAAGCCTCCAGCCACACAGCACTGAAGATCAGAGATAATATATTATTGAAAAGGCGCACGCAGCATGGAGCGCGCAGCATAGAGCATGCAGCATAGAGCACGTGACGTGAGCGAGAAGCGTCTCCCACAAACTTGCGGTCTTCTGAATGGCACCTTGCTTCCTTCTTCGCGGTCCTTGCTCGCTTGACCTGCCAGCTCAAGCAGGAAACATGACATCATTCACTAAATAAAGCCACAAATATAAACCACCGCTGTAATGTTTTTAACTCACTTTCTTCTTCTTTTACAGCCACGCCCCCCACGCCATTCTCCTAATCCTTCTGTCATTGCCAATCTAATGTGCCTTTAAAACTTTAATGTGTTCAGATCCTAACGTATCACACAGCATTAGGAGCCTATAAGATATTCATGACAGTTTTTTCTAATAAAGCACACAGGCCTGTAGACCTGAGTATGAATATGCTATCAGCCTCTCATATGGACTGAAGCGGTCACCCGAGATTTAGAATATGTGATTATGGATATTTCACGAATCGTCAAACGTGACCCTTCACCTTCTAAAAATAGACGCCATCAAAGTTGTAAAGAAGCAGATGGTAGAAGTTCAACTTCTAAATGACTTTGACTTTGCTGGTTGTTGAAAATTGTTTTGAAAAACTTTCCTGTCACTTTGTTTCAGCTGTGAACGAGTCGTTTGGTGCACTGATAACCACATACTCCCCTCGGCTTCAAACAGTCATCTTTAACAGGAAGTCTGTACAGATTATATTTAATGTACTGCTGAAAAACAAAAATCAAAGGAATATATTTTAACTAGAGTTCAGCATCAAATCAGTTAAACTTCTAGGATGTTGGTGGAGAACCTCCAAAGAGGTTTTACAGTGACGTCACTTTTACCCCTCGTCATCTTCTCTGACTGCTCTTACAGGAGTCAGGGTCACTGCTGGTATCATGATACCTGGACCCTCCAAAGGCTGCAAATGTTGTCCAACTGCTCCAAGATGGCTCAGTCATACGTGCCACTGGCAGAAGGTTTGCTGTATCTCCCGGCACAGTCTCGAGAGCATGGAGGAAATTCCAGGAGAAAGGCAGTTACTGTAGAACATCCATCAGTAGAGTGGGCATCTGCTCCTCTGTCCAAGGAGGAACAGCAGGAGGAGCTGCCAGAGCCCAACAGAAGGACTTCTAGCAGGTGTGAATGTCTCTGACCAACCAATCAGAAAGAAGACTTCATGAGCCCGAAATCCTCTAGTGAGCCCTGTGTTCACTGTGCAGCACCATGGAGCCTGACTGCCGTAATACCAGAACAAGCAGGTCCGCCACCAGCACATGTGGCAAACATGGGTCTTGATAAGGCGCGGAGGATGCCCGTAACATCGTTCAGCATGTGGTCAGTGACGGTGTAGGGGAGGCACTGAGCATACTCACTGAGGAACAACAGCATCCTGATTACTGTCAAGTATCAGGATGAAATCCCTAAACTACTGTCAAACATCACGTTGGTGCAGTGGCTGTGGGTTCCTCTGAGTGCACAAAAACGCCGGCCTCATGTGGCGAGAATATGTGGTCAGTTCCTGATAACGCCGACTGGCACCGGTGTTCGCCTGACCCAAATCCAGTAGATCCCCTCTGGGAATGATGCTTCGATGTCACATCCATGGTCTCATCAGGAGCATGGCCCAACATCGGCACACACAGAAGCACACGGGGCCATACGAACTACTGAGGACCATGTTGAGGTGCAACATTATGCTGTGTTACTTTACGTTGATTTGGGGGTTCCTTTGAATTCAGCCCTTTGTGCAGAAGGTTGATCGCTTTCCTGTAAGTGACGCGGCGTGCTCCAGTTTCTCACACCGTCCATATCAGCACAGAGATCAGCAGGACCCTCTGACATCTGATGTGTTTTCAAAGTGTTCCTTAAATTGTTTCTTAGTAGTGGATAATATAAACATATAATTAATTCTTCATAACCATGATGGCTCATGCCAAGTATCGGCTGGTGTCACCAGCTCCAACGCTGCTTCCCCAGCACATCACAGCAGAGTACATCGTAGTTTCCACAACTCAGTGACAGAAAACCTGTCAACATTTTGCAGAACTCACTGAAGGATCTCAGCTTCCTCAAAAATCAGAGCTTGTTCGTTCCCTTTTGGTCTCTCAGTTCTCGACGGGCACATCCAAGCGTTGGGCCCAGACACGACATCACCTTCCTGTCTGAGGACAGACACAGGTCGTGTCGCCATCCTCTTCCTTCTGGAGTTGATCGCCATCTTTCTGGTCTTATTCACACTTATTCACGCCGTATCATACCGTTCACGGTAATACCGGTATAATGTTAGGCAACGATAAGAAAATAAAATATCGCGATAGAATATGGGTAAAACGCGCATGTGCAGTGCCTTTGTTTTCATACGCACATGGCCGAAAAAGCATGGCGGAAATGGAGAATGGGAAGGGGGAAACCGGATCGTTGAGTGAAACGGATGAACCAAATTGGTTTGTAAAAATGGTGCCACTTCAGTGGTGTGGAACTGGTTTAGCTTTCATCCGTCAGATACACAACAAAGCAAATTTTTTTGTCGAACATGCAAGCAGGCCGTCGTTATTGCTGTATTTGTCGGACTAAGGTGCTCGTAAATCTGGGAGTAATCTGGGTCCAAAACTGCGTCCGCTTCAGGTCCCAAAGTCAAACGAACACTGCGGCACATTGAGAGGTAAAAACTGTCTAAATTCTTTAATCTTTAATAAAATGATCAGCGTTGCTGCTTTACCAGGTGTAACAATTAAGTTTAACATCCAGGCATCCATGAAAACAGAATTTATTACATTTCACTGAGTTAGAAGTTAGCAGGAAGCTAGCTCGCTAGTTTCCACCTAAACATGATATAGCATGTTCTGACTGAGAGATTTCTGAAAAATTCAAACGTACAGCTCTGCTATCACTTCCAACATAAATGAAGACAGAAAACTAAACAGCAGTGACGTTTGTAGGGTTACTGAAGTTGAGCTAGCTGGTAGATAATGATGTGCTACGTGATCGCTAGCGACACAGCTATGTTAGCATAGCATAAACACAGTGAAGCTGCAGGATGAACGCTAAGTTTTTTCCACTCGATAAAAGTTAACGTGAGGGTTCCTGATGGTTAGGGACAAATGCAATCGCATGGCAGGATGCTGTAAACAGACCAAGCTTCAGTCAGGAGAACAACTGAGATAATCCATCCACAATACCAGGTTAGTCATTAATATACTGCAACAACATGGGAATAGAGCAGCTGTGATAGAATACAGCATTAATGAATCAATGGTACAGAAGTGGAGGAAGCAAGAAGAATGAGTTGAATAAAGTTTGATTTATCTGACTGCTTTGTTTCGCTTAATGTGCCTTATAATCCCCTGCACCTTATGGTCCGAAAAATACGTATTTGACTTTTTTATTTGGCACACTGCAGTTTAATGTTGCAAAGCACCTCTTTTTAACTTCAGTGGATATTATACATGGTTACGCTCAGGATATGTCAACCCATTTCTACTAGAAATGCCCTTTGGTTAAACTTTCAGCAAGGAATTTGCATTTGCACTGTTAAATTTTTATATAGCTTTAATGCACATAAAAAACAGATGCTTGTTTAAGTGAAAATAAATGGATGGTTTTTTGTGCTAGTAAAGTTGTGGAGTTGTATTTTGTATTTTGTCTCGCATCAATTATATCATCAGTTATATCGTTATCGCAAATTTTCAAATACATATCGTGAAAAATATTTTGGGCCATATCGCCCTGCTCTACTTCACACTCAGATGATTCCTCTCAGACAGCACTCACACACTAGTGCCCTGCCCATCACCAACACATCCAATCACTGCAGAGTATTTCTAAAGGTGGCCTGACCCAGGGTGGTGCTAAAAATGTAAGGTGTACCAGGTGAACCTGTTCTGCTCATCACAAGAACAGATGCAGATACATGAATTTCATTCATTCACAGGATAACAGGACGATAGCAGGACGATAGCTAAAGGCCTGATTTCTTCACATTTATGTTATGCAACACGATTTTTTGGCAAGATATCTGAGACCTGCAGCTCTCAGCAGGTCATCAAAGCAAAACAAAGATCTACCAGCAGATGCAGTCTGAGACGGAGGAGTGGAGTGGGTTCATCTGCAGGAGGTTTAATACCCAGTATTAAACATAATATGAACTTTCACAGAACCATTGCAACCACTGAAATATAAGAAGAGAATAAGTGACTAAGAGAGTAGAAAATGTTTCGCGCAGAGATCCTGGTGAAACAGAAGTTTTTAAGCTCCAACTTTGCAGCACAAAAACTAATCTCCAAATGTTTGTCTGTGTCTGTGGAAATGCTGCAAATTCTTCTTGAGAAAAGCACCTCTGCTAAGAGGCATCACGTGTGAGCACCAGGCCCGTGGACACATTTATGGTACAAAGCAGACAGATACTGCGAACATGTGACGCAGGTCCAGTGTGTTTACATCATATACACACAGTCCATACGAAGGTTGAGTGGACCGCATTTAGCTCTGTTGTCTCCAAGCTTCATCTGACACCATTTTCTAAACTCTACCCCAAAGGCGCACGCACACACACGCACACACACACACGCGCACACACACACACACACCTCAAGGGATCGCTACACCAAAATTCAGTCTCTCCATCTCTCTCACTGTCTGCATGCACACAGACAAAGACACACACTAACAGACGTACCGTGATGCTCAAACTGATGGATTTCCTAACACATTTTCACATCTCTTTCTATCACACACACACACAATCATCTGACACATACACACATTCAGACACTCCATCTCCTTCACACACACACACCCACAGTGCAGGGCCGTGGAGCAGTGGGGCGGCTGTCAGGTGATGTGCGTCAGTCCTTGGATCCTCCAGCTCCCTGGTGAGGGGAAGGAAACTAGGACAGGCCTCCGCAGAGCGCGCGCGCACACACACACACACACACACACACACACACACACATGAGCCCTCGTCCCTCAGGCCATGGCATTGCTGGATATCGCACACAGCTTCAGACACACACACAAACAGGCTTTACGAGCATGTATGGACATATGTTAGCGTGTTTGAACACTCACACACCCTCAGCAAACACAAACCTCTCTCTCGATAAGAACACACATACTTGACCTGCCTTTACTGGGCACAACAACACCCAAATTAAAGGAATGTAAACACACACACACACACTCACACACACACACAGGGCCAGAGCGGTGCACTCATTAATATCATTCTGACAACAACTGGCTCCCTGGCAACCTCTCTGCCATCGCTCACCCAGCAGCACCCCCTGCCTGCAAGCGTGCATGTGGGTGTGCACGGGGATTTAACCTGGGCGGAGCTGGGGGAGGGGAACGAGGGGTGCTAATAGGCTGAAATTAATCAACGCCGGCTGATTCGCTGTCTGGGGAATGAGTGGCGGGCAGCAGGCAGGAAGGCAACACATTGTGAATACTAATGTCCTAACACATAGGAAAGATGCCTTTACCTGAGCTGTTTGTCACGTAAATACACAGTGAGTATGTAAAGGGTGTGGAGCGTGAGTCATTTATACCCGTTTATACAGTAACAGCTACAGTACGAGGCTCCTACAATCTGTAAGAAAGAAGAAGAAGAATAGCAGGTCAAGTGTTCGGCTAAGCCGGCTAAACCTCAAAGCACATCTGTTCCCCCCTCTCCCACAACAAACTGGAGCAAGAACAGATCCAGGTGTTCCACGTGTTCACGTTTTTCTTTTTCCTATGTGTGAAAACTTCAAATACAATGTTTGGATGTGAGGTCGCCGTGTTTCCTTGTGATCAGGCCGATGACAAACAGGAGCCCAGATACTTTGTGTGCACAGGCATAAAAGAGAGCCAATCAGGGCCTCGTTTGACACCAAGCCACTAATTTGCTTTTATGCATTAGTCCAATGGTCACACAGGGTGTACGGTGGTTCCTAAGAAGAGTCTCGCTGTCTTAGAAAGCTGCTGGCCATCGCAGCGGGTAATTAGGCCACAGAAGACTGACAATTTTGCTGGCTTTTGGCTCGATGGGAGTTATCAGATCATATCCATTATCAGAAAACCAAATGAGACCCTATCCCCTCATGACCTGCACGGGCAAATGATGGAGGACAGGGAGGCGAGAGGGAGACAAATGTAGGACAGCTCCTGATGTTGGTGTGGGAGTACACTTTATCAAAGGATTAGGAATTCTTGTTTTTAACTGTGTTACACTTAAAATATAGAAAACATGCACATTAGTGCAGAAATGACAAATGTGTAACCATCTACAGGCCTGAATGATAAACCCGAGGCTGGATTGTTGCTGTGAAAGAAGATGCGTGACCCTGCACTGAAGAGCAAGGACGCTGCTTCTACCGTTTATTAAAAAAAGCCTTTCATCGTTCGTCACTGTTCTTTAATAGAAAAGTGCAATGGGAAGCAGACAGGCAGGACTCTGCTTTAAGTCAGCCATTGTTTTTTAAGTGTGTATAAAAAGGGAGCTTAATTACATCCCTGTACAAGTGCACAGAAACCAGCGGGGCAGTGTACGGAGAGGGCTACAGGTGTTCATTAAGCGACTCAGGTATATTTAATGAACATCTCAAACTTTATGCTGCTTATGTGTGTTTTTGCTACAGGCTGGAAATGTTAATTAGGCTTCGTTTAAAAACAAATCTAATGTGGCTGAACACTCGAGGTGGAACGTTCTCGTTGAAAGACGCGACAACAGAAAATATTCAGATTCAATCCACGGACCTCACGTTTACAGAAGTATTACTGAATACACACTGTCGGTGTGTGAAGGAGCCCAGGACCCTGTGCTGTGCATTTGTATTCATTTATAACATGTCATTATGTTTCCACTGCCAGTGACACATTCCCATGTTAAAGTGAGAAGAAAAAAAGCTCTTTCTGATACAGTTATGACCAATCAAGTGAGCACGCACAGCGAGGGACCGAACCAAAGCCAGGAACACAAAAAACACAAACAACGAGCGAGGCAGCCTCACTCGCGCTGAATAACCACCTACAGGGCCTCTGACAAAAAGGAGCTCGCACTTTCCCCGCGTTAGCCTGACAGCGGCTCAAAGACCGAGTCGGAGCTGCCAGCGTACCTCGACCACGCCTTCACCCGCCGCCTCGCTCTGAGACAGAGCCAATTTACAAACACTTATTCGCTCTGATGTGGAGGCTGCCAACACATTAGGCACCCAATCACGGGGGTGATGACATACTGTACGGACGAGCGACACACACAGCTCTGCTGCTCTTTTCTCTCTCTCTCTCCGTCCCCTGGTTGGTTCTCAGAAGACCGTCTCCTAACGGGACTTGGGGAGAGGGAGAGAGAGATGTGGGTGGTAAAAGTGGGTCACATGCTCAGAGAGAAAGAGAATGAAGGGGGGAGACAGAGAGAGAGAGACTGAGGGAGAGTGACAGTAACATGGAAACATGGCTGGGTGAGCGAGGTAGAGTCACAAAGAAGGGGAGAGAGAGAGAGAGAAGGGGAGGTTGAATTCCCTCGTTCAGACGGAGTGGATCCGTCACAGGCCTCCTTCCTTTCATCTGATCTCAGCGGACGGCAGAACCTGGGACACACACACGCGTGCACACACAGTAACAGCACACAACACAGGGAGCCAAGCAAACGCACACACACTCATCGGTACACACAAAACCAACATCAATGCAAAGTACACATCCACAGATGAAGAAACACACAAAGACAATATGTATGTCTCTCACACACACACACACACACACACACACACAATACTGCCAGACAAACTTAATAAATCCATTACCCTGTAGATTCAACAGCAACAAAGAGGAACGTAGCAAATGAGATTCAGTAATGGCATACCGACACAATGCTGCGTGCACACACACACACAGACACACACACACACAGACAAACAGATGCATATATGAGGCACAATAACACACACATATTTAACCCACATGAGAGTCAGTGTAAGTAGGCCCTGCTCCAGCCTCGCTCCCTCATGGAGACAGGAAAAAAGGATGGACAGATCCCATCAAGTGTGTGTGTGTCTGTGTGTGTGCGCCATCCCCTCATCTCCTGGGTTTTCCTCTACCACCATATTCATCTGTAGCCCTCATAAGAATAATTACACACACACACGTGCGCACACACACCCGTAGCTCTTCTCTGAAAACACAGCATTCCCAGCTCCTCTCACGCGTTGGTCAAGGTCAATAGCAAAATCCTGCCTAGAAGGCTTGCCTAAAGCCACAGATGCACTGTGTGCGTTTGTGCAGAGTGTGTGTGTGCGTCTGAATTTGTGTTCACATCATTTATGTGAATGAGTAGTGTGCGGTAGCTTTGTCTGCAAGCCAAAAGTTAGATTTGGCTTCAAAATGTACGAATAAAATGTAAACGTAGTAGAATCCAAATCAGGAGGAATATTCCTGATGATAATATTGTTCCTGTCACAGTTTGCTGAGGCAAACTGCGCGGAGTGTGAGGAGTGGACCCAGGTGCAGACATTCTAAAACTCAAACTTAACTGATGATGAACTGTTTATTAAAGCAGACAGAACAGTACAAAATAAAAGGGCGAAAACCTAAACTGGGTAAACTAGAAAGGAAACATGAACCATGAAAAACCCTGGCAAGCAGAACAACAAACAAACTCTAAACATGGCGATGATGATGAGGATATATGAAAACCTGAACGCAGGACATGGCATGGGAACAACGCAGACGATCCGACAAAGACTGAATGAGAAGGCACAGACTAAATACACACAGGAGGCTAATGAGAGAAGTGGGAACACATGGGGGCACAGCTGACACACATGAACATAACGACGTCACAGTGGAAGAGTAAAACTAAACACAATGAACACAGGAACACAAGACCTCTTCAAAATAAAACAGGAAACATAAGACGCAGACATGACAACCTGAACTTGACAACGTAAGACACAGACATGAAACACATGAAGGGCAAGGAGACTTAACAGGGGTGGAAGACAAAAGGGGAATCTAATGACAAAGAACTATAACAACCTAGGCATGATAAAAAATGAACTTAGAAAACCTGAAGGGCTTAAACATAAACCATAAACTAAAACTCAAAACGCTGGGTCAAAAGACCCAGGATCGTGACAGTTCCGACATATTTGCACAAATATTGATAAATTCTTACTATTCAGATCTACTCGTGAAATGAAGCTCAGTGCTGCAAATCTAAACAGAGAATTCATGGTAATACCACAACATCTTATGTTGACTCTGCTGATGCTGGCACTGTAGCTTCTCCCTTCTGATTGGCTAAAACACGTGCACGCACTCTGATGCTTGTGAAACAGGTGGTATAAAAAGTATAAAGAAAAGGTAAACAAGGCAACGAACTGCAACAAAAAGGTGAATATCTTCTCACGATGCAAAAATAACTCCTGTTTGGAACGAAGGTGGCGTGTGAGGACTTTTAAAGGGACATTAACTGCAATGAAGACGCCCAGCCTGCAGGTCTGAGCGCCAGCTTCAGGCAAAAGCAGAGCAGGTATACAGCTATGTGGAGAAGCTTCAGGTAAAAGCAGAGCAGGTATACAGCTATGTGGAGAAGCTTCAGGCAAAAGCAGAGCAGGTATACAGCTATGTGGAGAAGCTTCAGGTAAAAGCAGGAAGTAGAGCGCTCACACATCTCTGGGTGTGTGGGTGTGTGTGTGTGTGTGTGAGTGTGTGTGTGTGTGAGGGAGAGAGAGAGACAGCATGCTAAATGAAGTCACTCGCCATCAAAAGACTGAATCGCAGAAGTATTCTCAATGTTTGAGTCCAGCTGACTGAAGAGGAAGAAAATCAGAAAATGATCAAATGTCTCTTCATTGAGTTCTGATGGACAGACTTCACTGACGCTCCAGTTGTCTAAGTAACCCTGTGAGGTATTATCTGCTCTCCAGTATGTCAACCAATGCTGTGCTCTCATTGGTGGTCGCTTCAGTCCCTTTGTCTCAAAGTTCAGTTCAGTTTTACTTATTTAGCACAACAGCAGTTGCCTGCAGGTGCTTTAGACTGCAGGTTAAAAACTGTACAATACACACAGAGAAAACCCAACAATCCAACAACAACCCTTTGAGCAAGCGACAGTGGGAAGGAAAAACTCCCTTTTAACAGGAAGAAACCTCCAGCAGAACCAGGCTCAGGGAGGGGCGGGGCCATCTGCAGATCTCCAGGCCAGAACACGTTTGTCGTCCTTCAGTGGGGCTTACTACGACTCCACTGCAACTTCACTTCAAGTAAAACACAAAGGGCTGTCAACTCCTAAAGCACCGCGAAGAACAGATTTAATATGTTTGGTTTGTTTGTCCAAGTTTGAATCAGGTTCATTTCTATAAGGCCAAATCACAACAACAGCTGCTGCAAGGTGCTTCGTATAGGAAGTACTGCACTGTGTTATACATCGTCACGTTACCACGCAGGTTTGTGGGAATAATGAGCCAAACGTTCAAATAAAGTTATCTGACGTTTGATTCAGATGCAGGACCCCGGAGTGAACTCACTCCTGAGCTGAGCGCATTCCAGCAGTAAAGCTGTAAACTTTGGGAAAAATGGGATTTGTTTGGCTCCTTAGCAAAGAAGAACCATTCATGCATCAGCAGCAATGCTGCACAATACGCATGCAGCACAGTCATGGATAAACCTGCTCTGTGTGTGTGTGTGGTTTATTGTGTGAGTCACAAATAGACAACAGCGGCAGACCCATGTTACAGTTACACTACGGTTTACTGTCGCTATGTTAGATCGTTAGCAATGCAGCAGTGAACCGCTTCGACTCTCGATGTTGGAAGTCCGACTTGAGGGAGAATTCCAGGTGAAAATTCCAACTTCAGATGGCTGTACCATGAGCCAAATGATTATTTTATATTAAACAGTGAGGAAAATCAGAATCGTGTTTATTGACCATGTATATGCACAGACACATACAAGGAATTTGGTTCCAGTAGATGGTGACTCAAGCACAGCAATGTATATCTCAACAATGTAAGCAACACAATTCACCCCCCCCACACACACACGTGTGGATATATACAGCTGCGCATGCATACACATGCATACACAAACATACACAAGCTGTGTAAACCAACCATAAATAACCAATCAAACTCACGATTTCATCTCTGTTCTATTTCAAGTGGCTAAACTGTTGCTGAAGGATGTGCTAATTAACAATCACAGAATTTTTCTTCAACTTTTTGGTTTTCCAACAATTTAAAAAGCTGCTGTGTCTTTATTCATAGCACAGCCCTTTTATATTTCTATATGTATGTTTGTTGGAAATTGCTTGAATGTGCTCGACTAGACCAAAGTGACCTTTACCCACCAAATTCTACTCAGTTTATCCTTCAGCCCACTTTGGTTCCACATATGAAGAGATTTCCTTCAGATTTACAGCAGCTTGACAGCATACTGCCTCACCATTATTAAGGAAACAAACCAGTGTGGCACTAATGCAGTCAGACACAAACAGATATACAGAATAAGTCCATACACTTCTCAAAACCCAGAATCATTACTGTCGACCAAAAACATTTGGCCTCGAGTCAATCTGCTGAATATTCTCATATAACATCAGTAAAACTAAAATAAACAGCTGTGTGACAGATAAATAGCAGTATATTCTTCTTCTTAGTTGGAAATGTGATGAAAGAAAATGTGATTAAATCCATTTTCAGATAAAGCGAGGGAGACATGAAAAAATGACATCTCAAGTACATCTGCACCTGTAATCTAAATACACCTGAAGATGTATTTATATACTGTATATTTACATTTTGCATATTTTAATTATTGTTTTGACACCTCGACCGACAGCATTAATCACAAACACACATGCACATATTACTTCTTTTAGTAAATTACAACAGTAAATTTCACCTAAGTGTGAGGAAAAAGAAAAAAAGTATCATCTCTCCTTCTCTTTATTAATAATCCAGGGCAAAAAAAAAAAAATGCATCGGGCCAATTTAATGTTCTGATTGTGCTGACTCTGCGATAACGGTCCTCTGCAGCTCGCAGCAGCCACACAGACGCTGAGGTCACGATCACACACAGAGGTTAAAGCCAAGCACAGTCCGCGTGTTCCTCTGGGCTCGACACACGTGCTCCAAAGGTTTGTGACCCCTGACCTTTACAGCCCTGGGGTCAATAGTTCAGGGAGTCAGGCAGTGTGTGTGTGTGAACTGCCACATATAAGAAGAGACAGAACTCACAGAAGCTCATCTTCAAGACAACAATCAGTCCGATTTTAGAGGTGAAAGTGTCGCTCGTGTCATTCAGGTGTGTCGTTCTCCACGACGGGACTCAGCTGGACTAGATGGAAGTCAACGGTGCTCCGTTCCTGGGGCTGACCACAACTATGCATTTCCACTGCAGCCATAATTTTTCCTGCAATCATGACCCTGGGCGTGCACACACGGATGTTTCTTAATTAAGACTAGTTTTATTTTTCCAAGTCAGCTAACATGTTTTGGTCTTGTGCTCTTATTTCACAATATCATGATTATAAGGAAAAGCTTTGTAACTGGGCACATGAACTCATATATATCAGAGCCTAATGTTGCTGTGAATGTACTGACATCATGACAGTATGATGATAACAGGAACACTAAAACTGCATACAGTACATCTGGTAATCAGACTAAACAACGTTGGCCTACTGTAAACGTTCACATCAGACTCTGTGAGGACCGACTCGTTTCTGAGGCCTCAAATGACAATTCAAGGAAGTGAACCTTTATTTCTGGCACTGTAGGTCACCAAACGACGCAGACTTTACGATAAGTCTGAGTTTAAATGTGCACCACAGAAGGAAATTAAGCCAAATGCATTGGGTGAAGGCAAAAAAATAGCTCACATTAGCATAGCAACATGACTGACTAACGTCATTAACAATAAAAATATTGTTGTTGTTTTTCTTAAATCAATGTGAACTAGAATCAAAACATCCATAACTAATTACAAATGATTTTTGACTGTCCTACATTATTGAAACAGATACAGCAACACGTCTGATTTTGTTGAAACACTCAGTTTGTGGCTCGTCATTGTTGCTTGTTAACATCCAGCCGCTCGCTGGGAAAGAAGAAGTGCATTTACTCATAATGCCTGTTCAGGTGCACAGCAGGCTTCAGGTAAAGTCCTTTTAGATCAATCTGCAACCCTCAACTGAAAAGCCATCGTTCTATTCGCAGGCAGGAAGCTGTGACTCGTGAAAGCTTCAGTTATACACGTGTCAGGATTTTGTAGCTCACCTGCTCACACAGGTGGAACTTGTGATAAATAATTTAGTTATTAAGCAGGTAAATATGGCTCTTTGCGTTTATTCTTTCACGGAGGTGGGTAGTAACGAGTTACTCAAGTAAATGTAACAGAGTAAATGTAAGTTTTTGAAAAAAATGTACTTTTAAAGTACCTTTTTTGCACGAACTATTTTACTTTTACTTGAGTACATTTGTGAAGAAGAAACTGTACTTTTACTCCGCTACATTTGCAAAATTCGACTGGTTACTTTTTAAAAAATAATTAGTTTAACACATTAGATAACATACCGCCGGTGGAGTTTCCGGTAACTCTTTTACCAATCAGATGTGGCCATGCAGTCACATGACCAGTTTGAAACTGTGGCGGGCAGAGCCGCCCAAGCGTTTCAAAGTAGCGGACACACGGAAAGAAGCACATGAAAACATGGCAGAGCCAGTTGTCTACGCTAGAGCTGAAGAGGATGAATGCCCTTGGCCTCATATACTAAGAATGTTTCGCTTAAAAGCAGTACAAAAGAACAGCTGTCTTCAGCGGGGTGTCTGCAGTGAGAGCCAAAACAAACCAACTTTTCAGCGTGAAAAAACTCAGCTCCTGTAACCTGAGGAAACGCTAAGTTTTCTCTAAATATCTTTTTAGCTGTGGTTAGCTGGATGTCAGGCTTATGTTACAGCAGCTGTGTCGAGCTCGAGCTGCAAGTCATATTTTCGGCGCTACGTTGTAGTGAGATAAGTTTGTGGGTGTTTTGTGCAGCTTCGGCTGTCCTTTTAACTGCTCGCTGGTTAGCTAGCGTGAGCTATAAGCTAACAGCTAGCCTGGTTAATGACGCTCCTGCTCAAACTGTACAATTGAATCGCAGGGGTTAGAAGTTCACAGGTCACGATGCAGGGTCTCACACTATACGGCCTGATGCGACCTGAGTGCTCAAACTGTGCGTTCATAACATGAAGCTTATCATACAAAATCTGTCTCTGCTCTCCCTGTCTCTATCTTTCACTCACACAGAGACACACACACCACCATCAACTTTGCTAAATTACTAATGAAAAACATTGAGCAGGCAGCTGTAATTGAGCAGCAGTGTCCATCCAGCTCTTTTCATGGTTGTTGTAGTCGTGATAATTTTGTGAGGCCACATTGAAAAGGCTCGGATACGTAAGCGTAGAGCTGCCACCCAGGCAAAAGAAAAATAGAGCTATCACGCTATTACAATATACATAATTATTCGTACAATATAAATATTATATTGCACGAAGGTGATAATATTGTAATAACGTGATATTATATTGTTCAAACGTGAAAAGTATATTGTTAGAACAATAAACTTTTCACGTTATAACGTGATATAGCTCTATTTTTCTTTTGCCTGGGTGGCAGCTCTACACTTACGTACTCGGATGAGCTTTCCAAAGTTCTACAAGTTGTGCCTCCATCTCTTGTGTCCAGATCACACGCTGCACTGCCGTGCTGCTCCACCTTTTCACTTTCATTTCTGTGTTTGTGCGTGCGCAGTGTGAGAGGCTGCGTTGAGGGGCGACAGGATTTCAAACAGGTTTGATTTTCTTGCAACCATACGATTGGTGATTGGGAGCTGGTCGTGAGGTGTTAACTGCTTTTCGTTACCCCATGTATACTACACGATGCACGACACACGATTAAGGCAAAACTCGGGCCGATCCTCAAAACGGTTGCGCGACTGAAAAACCTTCTCAAAATGGGCCAAAAATCGCACAGTGTATGCCCAGCTTTTGGAGGCTAGCTTCATCCAACTCCCTCGCCTGTGGATGGAAGGGGCGTGTTTCATCTTTTTGCAGACTGAGGTGTTTGCCTTCTCAGGACAGCCATGGAGAGGTTAGAGGCTACATCGCAGCTCCAGTCACGGCTTCCATCACTGTCTTCCTCATCTTTCCCCAGAGTAACAGCCAAACAGGAGGATCTATTGGCTAGCACTGCTTAGCCTTGCACGCGTTCTTATTTTAAACTTAATCTGGAATTCATTGCAAACTGTTTGTGCGGGATATGAATGACAAGATTTTGTTTTTCTACAAGAGTTAGTAAAAACCATCTCCAGTGTGATCAAATCTTCTTGCCAAACATCCGCAGCTTGGCAGTGTATACAGCACTATAATGACCAGACCTAATTCTTTTGAAAACCATACGTCTTTCCACAGGTCTCAACTTTATCAGACATCACCTAGACACAGAGCTGGATGAGGATCCATGGGGTCAGGAAAGCCAGAAGCAGGGGAGCTGGAGAGGTACCTTTCATGTCCATTCACTGGAGGTGTGGATCTGTTGCATGGCTTTCCTCACATCAAGAAGCTGTCGATCAAAACCAATACAGCTCTTCCTGCATCTGGAGCTTGTGAAGGACTTCTCAGTCAGGCAGGACTCCTGTTCACTGCTGAACAGTTACAGCTTCACAGAAAGAACCTTGAGAGCAAACTGCTGCTGAAGCTTAACCATCACAATGGCACATTTTTGCTAAACATGCAGAAATAAATGCACGCCCATACAATTTATGGTAAACTGAGCTGCCTTGTATATACATATGTTGAAGATGCCTCGTTCTAATGTTTTCTCTGAGGCTGCTGTGTCATTTGGAGCAAAAATGAATTTAAAGTTTACAGCATATCTTGTCACTGGAAATTGTTTGCACTGTTTATATATTTATATTATTTACTGTGGTATTGGTGAAAAAAGCTTTATGTTGTGAATAACTGAAATCTGGAAATTAGAATTGTTGTGCCTTATTTTGTTGATGTTTTTACATATATTCCTTTTGCAAATACTAAAATTTGTATATTTATTTATTTATGTTTGTCTGATAGCATTTATTTAAAAAATAAATCAGACATTTCAAACAGTTACTCACCACTTGAGTAGTCTTTTCTCCAAGTACTTTTTTTACTCGTACTTGAGTAACTTTTTTGGAGACTACTTTTCACTTTTACTTGAGTAATAATATTTTAAAGTAATGCTACTCTTACTTGAGTACAATTTCTGGATACTCGACCCACCTCTGTTCTTTCAGCACTGCTCACAGGTTCAAATATTACCGGCCTCCAAAAGAAACCGATTACTTCGTGCACACATAAGTGCGTGTGTGTGTTTAATGGGAGCAGGGTGGCAGATGAGCTGGATGAGGCTGAAGATCACTCACACCCACGGACACTAGAGCCTCCGGGGTAACTCGAGACCACACACGTGCACGCACGTCAGAGAGTCTTCCACTGTACTCGATAGAAACGTGCGATACGTGGAAGTCGATGATACATTTAAAAAGGGGGAGCAGAGAGGAGAGGAGCAGCAGACCGTGACACTTCAGACATACGGCAGGGCCGAGGAGAGACGAGGGGATGAATGAGAGAAACGGAGAGATGCAGAAACAGAGGCACAGGGAGATATATCCAGCTGTTTGTCCATCCTCGCTTTGCTGTAATGAGCCCATGTTTGGCTCTATGGAGCATTGCCAACGCCTCATCAAACTTCTCCAAACTCTAACAAGCCAAACTGCTATTTAGATTTACCTCCTACGGACGCTGAACCGAACCCAAACAACTAAGCACATAACAGCGTGACGCTCCCTTAAATGGACACTTTGACATTTTGAATTTTAGCTGTTTATTTTTCTTTAAACAGACACTTGTCAGCATGTGGGGGAACATTTTTGCTTTTAAGTCTTCATAAAATGGCTCGGCAGCATTGTTAGCTTCGCTGAGCATATCTTCCACTTGCCGCCTGCTGTGCCCTTTGGCAGAAATGAGGGAAAGCTTCTAAGTCATTTAGAGATTCACCTGGTGAAGAAGCAAATGCGCACACACATAACCATGCTCTTATTACAGCCAGGAAGCCACCGGCCTCTAGTTTTAACCCCAAAAACCACATTTTCCTCTGGGAAAGGCCATTAGAGTTAATGTGTCTGACAGCTGCCCCTGTGCTTCACAAACAGCGACGCTCGGCCAAACTGAGGAAAACTCAAAAAGAACAGCAACAAACACCCACAACCTAAAATTCACTCTTTCAGTATGAACGCTGATAACTCAGAGCTTTACCTGCTCATCCGATATTATTCAAGACAAAACATTTCTCAGCAATGCTAAAAAATTCTGATAGGTTTGTAGCTTAACCCTATTCGCTGGAACGTTGAAGGCAATGTAATTACACAGCAAGCAAGACACGAGTAGGCAAGTTCTTCATGTTTCACGTGCACGGGAGAGAACTGGACAGGCGCCGTTCCTTCGCTTGACCCCAGTTGCTCTCGTCCGCTCCCCCGTAACACTGCTCTTTTATTGTGGTGCCATGAATATGCATAGGGTCATTAACATATAACAGCGTACCCAGGTATACATGTGAACAAAGGATACCCTGTGTGTGTGTGTGTGTGTGTGTGGTCATAAAATGACTTCCTAACCCTGTTGGCCTGGAAGTCCAGCAGTTCATCTAAACAAAATGCACTTAGACTAAAACAGACATAGATACGTTTATCCTACCATAAAACAATAAGACAAGGTACGACCTCTCCCATGCTCCCAGGATGTGGGTGTGAAAGCCAGAGTGCTCTGGAATGCACACAACGTGTGTCTGCAGACTACTAAGGATCAAACTTCTATTAATCTATAACTAATTATAAAACTCTAAGCATATATGAGTAGATATTTCTAAGCATAAATGACAATCAACAATACAAAACCTAACAAATTCATTTTAATTTAAAAGATTATTTGAAATTTTGAATTAAAAAACTAAATCTGCGATAAGCCAGAAGCCATCATCCACGCCATAAAGCTAGCTATCCTCATCCCTGACATCTAAAAAAATAAAAACTTGTCCCATTCTTCTTTCTCTTTACGTCAGCGGTCCCCAACCCCCGGGCCACGGACCGGTACCGGGCCGTGAGAGTTGAGGCTCAGGTGTGAAATTTATGTTTTTCAGGGTTTTATCGTCTTTCCCCATGTTGTAGTTGTGTGTCTTATTTTGAAAGAACTATTTACGCGTCACCATAGCGACCATAGAGCATTAAGGGGAAGAGAGGAGGATGTTACTCTCAATGTTGTTGGCGCATTTCAGGAGGACGCTGCTAATAAAGTTACACAATTACACAGTGAATTCAGTGAGTTTGATATTATATTTACTAAATCCCACAGTTTTTGTCTCGGTCGGATCATTTTATTTTGTGTATTTATCCGCCACACCTTAACCTCCTAGGACGTGGTGTCCACACATGTGGACGTCACATTTTGGGTTATTTAGACCAAAATAGTCAATTTTGCTCTACAAGGGCCTGATATCCACTTACAAGGACATTATACTGCTACTGTTCTATCAAAATTTTAAACGAATATCCTCATATGTGGCTCTTATTTTTCTTAAAAACAAAAATAAAGTTAAAAAAAAAATCTGGTAATTGTTTGTTTTTACATTCATCGGGCCCCAATCAGCCCAAATATCAAAGAGAAATTAAAAATGCATGCCATGGAAGAGTTCAGGTCTTAGGAGGTTAAAGGCCGGTCCGTGAAAATATTGTCTGACATTGAACCGGTCCGTGGCCCAAAAAAGGTTGGGGACCGCTGCATTACGATACATTTACAAGTCGCAACGAGAAAGCAAGATTTTCACATGTCGTTATGTGAAAATCAAGCGACACGCTTTACGACAGGACCTCAGAAAAAACAGTCAGAGACCAGATTTGGGCATCGACACGTCAAATCTGGTGTTCAAACTGTATCGCTTATTATTGAAAATATGTCTTTGAGGCTTTTAAGGTAAAATACCCCAAAAATACACAAAAGCAAAACACGATGGGATTCAGAGGAGGCACCTGGGAATTCAACTGCCAACCCAACAACAGATCATATATAACTACCAGTTTTTCTTTTTTACGTTCTCTCAGCTCCATCCCTTTCAGATAAATTTGGATCGTTTGTTTTGATGGGAAAACCTCGAATAATTGTTTTATTTGAAAAGCTGAATAATATTTACATTAAACACTCATTACACTCTCAACAGTCAAAGCAGCTAATTCAGCTAAGTCTGATACCTGACCTTGTCCTTACTACAGTCCAGGACATGGACTGGGCAGATGTGAAAGCCTGTGTCCATAAAACCATAACTGTCTGCATGCTAACCTTTGGTGTGAGGACCAAGCCTTAAAAAAGGGCCTGGGTCACATCTTTGAAGGTTATGGTGGCTTTTTATTGTTTTATTGTTTGCCTGACCTACTTCCCTCAAGTATAAATAATAATAAACTTTACTGCCGAGTAACACTGTGTAACACACCTATCTGAAGTTTAACAGCAGCTTGTGTTGCCTTGTGTGCTATTTCTACCCAAAGTCAGTGTGCTAACTAAGCTCCGTGGTCACTAAGTGAGAGGGGATAAAGTGTCAGGACCCCAAAAGCATGTGTGATCCTCTTAACCATTGACTGTAGAAAACATGGACGACGCGACAGCACCCCAAAAATGAAGCCAAAACGTCTCTATCGCCCCCTGGTGTCTGGCTGCAGTATAGGTCATAAACCCCGCCTCCTCCATGTTAGCGGATGGGACTGGGGTCAGTATAAAATAAATTTATTCTCCTTAGATAATTTTTTTCCAAAGATTCTTTCTTTTGTTATCAATAGTTCTCATCATGCTGATTGATGTCCAAGATTGATGTCCAAGGGGTCTCCTTTCCCATAAGTTTGATTCTAATTCCTACCGCGGTGATGTTAAATTGGGGTGAAACGTCATCATAACAGCTTTGACTGACAGCTGCAGTCACGGAGAAACTTGCGTATCTCTGTTCGGGAATAGCAGATAGAGCGTAGGCTCTGAGAGGAGGACCAGCGTTTACGCTACGAAAACACGACCGAGTGTTTTAACCTGACAGCCTGAGGTGTTCTTCAGTAAACTGGACTACCCGACAGAAGGACCCGAGGCCCCGCTGCACTTTTTCGGTAAGTTAAACGTGTTTGTAAGCTACTCCGTAACTACCGTCCTTAGCTAGCTCCTGAGACCTAGCTAGCTAAAATGAGCACTCGGCTGTCAGGGTTCGTTTAGCTAATCTGTGCAGGTGAATGAATTTACTAAAGAACTCAAGAGAAACGCCCCGGGCTGCTCAGTCACTAATTACTGTTACTGTACTTTTATTACAAGTATTATACTGTAAAAGCAACAGGCTGCACCCTGCTTCAGCTCCTGTGCAGAGCTGAGTATTAAAGATGTGCAAACAACAGCATGTTTTCAGTCTCTTGCCACATCTGTAAAGACAGTAACATCTTTTTTAAAAGCTTGTACTTCAGTAACTCCTCATTAATCAGGAACTATGGATTAAAGTACTGTAGTGTACTGTAATACTGAAAAAATGTAAGAGAAGAACTTCAGATCCTGAGTGTGTGAGGACAGAAGAATCAGCTTTATTTCAATTTTGAGGGATAAAATTTATATTTGAGTTTGTGATGGTTCTGTTCTCTTTGTGATTACAGGAGCTGCCCTCAGATTCAGACCTCAGCCCCACCCAGTGACAGCAGACAGATCATCCAACATGTTAACTGCAAAATGAACTGATGAAAACAGTGCAAAGGTTAAAGTACCACATGTGCTGTCAGTGAAAGCTGCAGCTGTTTTATTGATAAAGTTAAAGACAAAAAAACAAAAGGATTAATCACTCATGTAACTGTGTCACTATATATCAGCATTAACAGGACCTCAGTTTGGTGTTTCACAAAGCTGCTGATCTCAGACCTGCACAGCTTCCGTTTTAAACACTTGATGTACTCAGCTGCATGAAGAGCACATGAGATTTTCTCTGACACAATTAAATAAAACCTGATGAAGGTCAAAGGTCGTCACTTGTATGTTGAACTACAAACTTGTCATCTGGAGTTCTTTCACAGTTTTTTGCAGATAGTGTGTTATTTACCATAAAGTGATTCAGAGTTATTCATACCAGAGTAACCAGAGAGGATCATATATTTTTAAATATATAACTTTCTACAGGACTGAATATATTATGTTTATGTAAAAGTCCGGAGCCTCTGGGGAGTATCCGAGTATTTATAACATTACACAAACCAAAGGTCTCCATCACAGTGTTCATGAAATGCTGGGTTTATCCATCTCCTGGATCGGGCCTACAGAGGAGTGCTGAAGATTTCCCTGTGAGGGAGCTGCTGGTGAAGATCATGAGTCCTGCTTGATCAATGCGATGAGCTTCAGTCTTCCTGTTGTTTCTTAAATGATGCCTCTTACAGCGGGTCAACAGAACTTCTGGCACAGGACAGCTGTGATGAAAGAAAGGGAAGAAGTTTCTCCAAACCTCTGGACCCAGGAAACCCAGCTTGGTCCTGATGGTCTCCCTCACTAGTTTCTCTCCAGGGTGAATGTAGCTGTTGATATACTATGGACTCTATTATTAAATGAAAAGAACAAATTAGACTACACTACTGAAACGTTCTGCTGATGTTTTTAAAGTCTCCATGTTACCAGGCTGTAGATGGCTCTGAAGATTTAAACAGTTTTAGATCCATTACACTCACAGTCTTATGTTAAAATCTCAAAGGACAGCATTATATATATTTTTTTGATATTAACAGTAACTCTGGGCCTCTGTGGAGTGTGCAGATGATCTCATCGCTGTCTAAAAATGGATAAAAAAACATAAGAAGTGCTGAATCCTTCAATAACACAGACTATTAGAGTAACAGGTGTGTAGCATCGCTAACTAGCTAGCAACAAGCCTCCAACACAGTGCGTATGCTAGCGGCTAATCTAGCAAACGAATTAACAACAGAGTGATTTTAAAACTATAAGATGATAAGCTGTGTGTCTTTTTTTAAATAACAGTGACATGGTTGTATTTACCTTAATTAAAGGAGTCGTCAGTCGCGGTAAACCAGCAAAAAAACTCGAGCAGCCGGGCTACGTAAAAAGTGTAGGGGGCGTGTTTGCGGTCACGTCCAGCGGGTGTGTGGGCGGGAGCGTTACACAGTCGCTCCACCTCAAGTCACTACTGCGCAGACTCTGGCTCCAAATTTGCAAGATGGCAGCCTCCACAAGCGGGGTATTTTGGCTTCATTTTTGCACAATGGTAGGAGGCGGTGTCGCGTCGTCCATCTTTTCTACAGTCAATGCTCCTAACCATCAATCAGTGCTACACTCAACAACAACCACAGGCCAGTAAACACGACCAGGTTCTCGATCAACATCATCCCTCCTACATCAGTGTCACCAAAATGTTATTACCAAACCGATTTTATGTGCTACACAGCGCTCAAAAATCTGCCAAAAAATGTTTCAGTACGACTTTGCTAAGCTACGAAGCCGCACCGCTTGATGGATTGTGGGAGCATTACGGCTATTGTAGGCAGGAGCCTCGAGGAGTGATACGTACTGTGCTTCAACATAATATTACCGTATTGTGTGTGTATAACCTCTTTTTTTAAGTTTTGTGGATATTATACATGGTTATGCTGAGGATATGTCGGCCACTGGAAATGCCTTTTGGTTAAACTGTCAGTGAGGAATTTGCATTTGCACTGTTACATTTTTATATAACTTTAATGCAGATAAAAAACAGCTGCTTGTTTAAGTGAAAATACATTGATGGGTTTTTTTGCACTAATAAAGTTGTGGAGTTGTAAAGTGTTTTGTCTCGTGTCAGTTATATCGTCAGTTATATCGTTATCGCGAATTTTCAAATATATATCGTGATAAATATTTTGGGCTACTGCCCTGCCCTTGTGTCCACTCCAGGTCAGGAAGAAGCTGCTGCTCCGAGTGGAGGAGTTTGGGTGGGAGTTTAGTCCAGAAGGGGAAGCGATGACTGGGGCAGCGATGCTGAAGAGAGAGCTGTGTATAGCTGTCAGCTTACCTGTCCTACCCTCACCTATGAGCACCAGCTTTGTCTGCTGACCAAAAGTTATATATATATTTATTGAACTGGACCATCAGCGCTGTTTTTGACCAATCATGGTGGGCCGCCTGGACCAAACATGCCTGTTTTTTTTTTTGTCCCAGTCCAGATCTGGATGCAGCCAATAATAATAATGCTCATTTATCTGCATTTAGCCATTAAGATGTCTTCTGATCAGAATATTATACATGTGATTATTTAACAGCCTGTGTGTGATGTTCCTTTTACACACAGTATGCTAGCGATCACAAGTTAGCAAACATGGCAGTCACACAATCATGTCAATTGTTGCTCGTCCATTGGAGCTGTGATTTCTGAATCACACATCCACACAAACAAAAACCTAATTCTGGTCAAACATCTCTCGTACCTCACACGATCCATTTCTTTCATAAATAACTTAAATAATCTCTTGCGTGTGAGTGGCTGTGTGCAGGTAAACCCATCTGGTTACATTAATGTGTAATGTTTGTGTTGCCTGGCAACAGCAGGAAAGAAAAACCCAAATATCAGAGCTGAGATGTTATCTCACTAATGTAATTGCATTGAATAACAGAGTAGATCCAATTCCACTAATGGGGAAGGGGACTCTGTTACTCACAGTGACTAAAAATAGGACGACTGGTGTCCCCAGGTTCCACTAAAGTCAGGGGTGATGGCTGATTTTAAATGAAAATGAACGTTTTAATAAATCTTGAGGAGCCTTTTCAGCGAGTCGCTCTGGGGCACAAACACGACAGGATTGTAAATATGAACCAAATTTACTTCACCAGGTATGTTACATGTGGAGATAGCGGTGCAAACCTTTTTTTTCTCTGATCATCATTCCTTTTTTTTTAGAAACTGTCAACAAGTTGCCAGCATAGCTCGACCAGAGGCAATTAAAATGCTCAGTGAAGTGAGACGCAGGGCAGATGGTCAGGCAAAAAGTGGCACAAGCCAGCTTGATGCACAACTGGTAACACAGGTTGTCTTTGCTTAGGTCTGAGCCACAGCGTGCCCACCCTCGTGCCAAAAGCAACGCATGTCCGCTGATGAAATAGCTCAATTTATCTTGTGCCTTAAATTGTTGCCATCTATTTCACCAATCAATAAACCACAAAACGTGGAAGTGTTAGGGAGGCTAAACATCCCACTGTGAAAACCTGGATTTAATTATTTCCATAAGACATACTGAACTACAATGAGCTACATATTGATTGATTTTTTTTTTAATGAAATAAACAAATGGAGGAGGAGGGAAAATATTCAGGAAAACCACAATGGCTTCCATCATATAAGAGCTGATGTCACAGGAGCTACACCTTGTTGTGATGGAGGTGTTTGTAGCCTGTCCCAACAGCGGTACTGGGATTTCCTCCCACAGGGTTCAGACTGCTCCTTGGTTTTATCCTGCCAGGCAGTTTTCTTTCCAGGTGCCTAATCAGACTTACCCGTCCTGGAAGACATAAGGTGAATTTAACCTCCTAGGACCTGGCGTCCACACATGTGGACGTCACAATTTGGGTTATTTAGACCAAAATAGTCAATTTTGCTCTACAAGGGCCTGATATCCACTTACAAGGACATTATACTGCTACTGTTCTATCAAAATTTTAAATGAATATCCTCATATGTGGCTCTCATTTTTCTTAAAAACAAAAATAAGGTTAAAAAAAAATCTGGTAATTCTTTGTTTTTACATTCATCGGGTCCCAATCAGCCCAAATATCAAAGAGAAATTAAAAATGCATGCTGTGGAAGAGTTCGGGTCTTAGGAGGTTAAACTAGCGGGCAACAAAGAAAACCAGCCACACTCTGGACCCTGAGGACTAGACTGGAGGATTACTCCTGCAGACTCTGTCACACACATTGATTTTGTCCTCGAACTGAACACCTGAAGGCAACAACTTCACTAGACTGTAAAAACTTTACTCATTAATCCTGTGGCAGTAAGGGCTTCGTCCCCACGACTGTGCCGTATCACACTGTCCACAGCATACGGGCATACATATTTACATGGTATAAAAACATCATATCACGATGTCAATGCTATACCATCGCCATGCATTCCTGTTGTGCACACAGCAGAGACGAGCCCTGCATGGCCTCAGCCTCTGATGAAGATTTCATACGTAATAAGGGAGCTACTTCAATAACAGCTCAGCACTTTTGTTCCAGTTACAGGCGATGTGTAACCTAAGCAGTGCTCAGCTGTACTCCATGTGACAGGAAGAGAAAAACCACTGATGCAGTTATATGATTGAAAAGCAGGGCTTTAAATGGCCAAAAGGCCAAGTTACTTTAGTCACTGTTAAATTAATGTGTTAAGCAATTATTCTACATGGTTTATTGAAAAGTTTTAGGGACAGCACTACCTGGGCTGCTTTTGTGCGTTCGACCTATGCTGTGTTACTCCTACTGTAACGCCATGACAGGAGTTCTTCGAAAAAGAAGGATGAAAAACGCCTATCGTTTACTTACCCTGATAAAGGCTGCGCCCGTTCAGTGGCTTTTTCTATATCATCACAAATCATTATCACAAATGTTCTTGAAAGGCTACATCGCCCTCCCTTACTCCGCCCTGATATCTGACTGTAAGGTTTTTGGAGCCCTTTTAACACAAGTACTTTACAAGAGTTGGAGTAAGAGCTGCGAGTACAGCGGCTTCATCCACCTCCTTCTGTTTAAACATGACGCCTATTAGAAACACGTTTGCTTAAAGGGAGGGTAAAGGAGCAAAAGTGCTGAAGTGAATTAAATGATTAAGTATAAGATAAGTCCCCTTTGATTCAGGCCAAAACATGACGCCATGTTGACGATGGTTACACCTTTTAATGTTTCCATCCAGGTGTTAGCTCGTCCCTTCTTCTAAAATATTTTTCACCTTTAGCAAAACAGAAAAACACAGAATGGGTTTGAAGGCCTGCATCACCACTCAGGCTGCACCATGTGGTTTTATGTTGATAATAAGTTTTTTCATCACAATCCTCTGATTTTAGTGACAAAAATGTTTTACTGTCACACAAACATAGCCCTACGTTTTCCATGTAGTGGGACACACCTGTTGATGCACAGATCTCTGCAGTAAAATAAATCAGTACTCTACAAATAATGAATTTATCCATCTACTAAAAGCAGGAGATAAAGTTTTGCACCCCACTCATTGTACCTGCATGATGCATGTGACTAAGTAGGAAAGTTTGACGGCCTTCTCTTTTTCCCAGTGTTTTGTGTGCAGTGAAGTATTCCCACTCCTGTGTCCATTTTCCAGAAGTCTTCATCATTCACCGTGTTTGCTGGACACTTATCGTTGGCCAGAGGGAATGCAGCTGCTTTGGTGATTTCAGTGCATCTCTGTGAGCTGGATGGATGTGCTGACGAGCGGCACTGGCTGATGTTGGACTTTTCACATTAGCAACCACCGCAGTGTTTTTCTTGGCTTTAATGCATTTGTTGTACTGCAGTCAGTGGTGTGTAACTTAGTCGTGTTGCTTTGCAGACACACAGCAATCTTTGCACATTATTTCATCTTGGTTGGTCACTTCCCATAAATCCAAAGTATTTCCAAACAACGGATGGCGATCTGCTTCGACTTCCAAGTTCTTCACCTTTAGCTGTGATTTTTGTTTCGATGGTCTGTTGTGTATCCGTCTTATCTAGTCGCCATCCAGGAAACTTTAAGCTTTCATTGACACACGTCATTCGATCACATTCGTTTAGTTGTGGGAAGCCTAAATGGTGACTGAGATCGTCCTAAAACTACCAGAATTGCCCTAGAGCTGGGAAATTGGGAGTGTTCGATCACTCTTCACTTACATGTACAAGCTTGTAATCATGGGGCAAGAAATGATGTGAGACAGACGGGAGGTCGGTCACTGACACCCACCTATCCGTGAAGGACATTTCACTTTGAAAGCATGGATAGGAACAGACTCCCTGACTGAGTGGGCCTTCAGTAAGAAAATGTTGAACTCTGAGGTTTGTTAACATGCATAAATGTCTCTGAGCGGATCAACGTGTGCACCATCACGAGCTTAACAGAGGCCTGAGACAGAGGTACACCTAACCCTCTCCTGGGCTTCTTGAATCAAAGTTTGTGCTTCCCTGCAACATATCTGAGTGAGACTGTTGACTGTGAGTGTCCTCCAGCAGACTTCAACCATGTGAGCATGGTGGGGGGGTCAGACAGCTGAAACCTGTGCCCCGCCCCCCCCCCCACCTTTAGACATTAGGCCTTCACAGTATTTTAATGCAATAATTCACTGTCTGCTGCACAGTCTTTGTAGTAATTAGTCGTTAATTACATACCGCTGTTAAGTTTGTTAACGGGACTGCCATCAAAATAGTGACCCTCACCACCACCACCATCATCATCATCATCCCCGCGTCTGGCAGCTCTGATGTCGCACTGTGGGCTGTTAGGCCTCCGCTGATGCACACAGACAGTAAGTCACACCAGCACTAACACCACCGAGGACGATAACGACGCTTTTACCTGGCGAGTACAGCCGTGCTAGCTGTCGGGCCCCGGCGTGCTGCGGTCCCCAGCGAGGCGCCGCGCTGCGTGCAGCCGCCCCATGCTCGTTGCCGTTCGGATCCTCCTCCGCCATGGACCGGTGCCTGATGTCGGTCTCGGAGAGTAGCGACGCCGCCATGACTCTCCCCGCTTTGGGCTTTCAGCTACAAGACATCCACCGTGGAGCTGTCCCGGGCGATAGTGTCACGGCCTCCGGCTGTCGCTGCGACCGAGCGGAGGAGGTAGGCTCAACCAATTGATGCTAGCTGGGATGTTACCGGAGCAGCCTCGTGCCACCCGGAAATACACACACGGACCTATTTCACGGGGCTAGTTATCTACAGTCATTGGGCTGAACCCGCCACTGCTGTGAATGTGCACCAAACGACAACCAGGCGGTTAAATGTACCGCGGTTTAGTTCCAAGTGTTCTGATAAACAAACTTTATTTGTGCCTCCGCTGAAAAAAACAGGTCCTCAGAGTTCACCGAGCTGTCGTCAGCGTTAGGGACCGTCTGCGTTTGGCAGCGATGTCACAAAGTGAAAGTACGATCCGAGTACCTGCAGGTGCACAGGAGACTGTACATCATGTATCTTTAAATATCCATACACACGTTTATAATTGTTTTAACTGGTGTTGTAGCACTAATGATGGCGCAGTGGTTGGTACTGTCGCCTCACAGTAAGGGTCCGGTGTCACCATCTGTGGATGCGTTGGCTTCATCCCGCAGTCTTAACGTGTGCGCCTCAGGTCATTTATAAACTGGGTGTAAATGATTGTCTGTCTCTGTGTTCGCCCTGTGATGGACGGGCGACCTGTCCTAGTGCAGGAACAAATACGGTAGTTTTAAGGTAACAATCAGCCAGACATTCAGGAGCTGGAGGACGAATAATAGGACAGATATAGATATATATGTTTGTTTGTTTTTCTTATGAACAAAGAGTGGAAACGTGTGTGTGTGTGTGTGTGCAGCTATCTCAAAATGCCTCTTGTTACTTATTAGTTATTTCATATTATTTCTATTCACTTTAATTTAAAAAAAAAAAATTAGCTGACTTTGCCCCAAATTAAAGTTTTTAAAAGCCTTTCCCTTTAACATGTACTCGTCTCCTACCATCTTTGCTGTAATGGAATTCTCCCATTAGTTAATTTATGTCTGTGGTAATGGTAAAAAAACGCCGTTTGCAGTTAGTTTGGTTAGCTGACAAAAGGATAACATATACGTGGGCATACAAACCACATCCCAGTGAGTCTTTTAGAAGTAAAACTGAAAGTGTTCAAGATTGCATAAGGTAAAACAGTTCAGGAACCAGGATGAGTGAGTGTGATCTCCAGTCCCTCAGACAACACTGCTCTAAGAATGGGTACAGTTCTGTAGTGGAAGTCACAGTTCATTGCTGTATCCACAAATTCAGGTTAATACTGAACCATGTAATTTTAAAAAAGAACATATAAACGAGACTTGACGAACAGTAATCAGGCACAATATTGTAGTCTGACAGATCAATATTCTTTTTAGGAACACCGTGTCCTCGGGGATAAAGAGCATTCAGCTTGTTATCAGCATTACATGCTTAACTTGTGCATCACTGATGCTCAGTGATGCATACAGAGGTATATGCTTGTAGCCTATATTACAGCAGCATGACTCTGTAGCAACTGTGCCTGCACTCTTGACCTGTCACCAAGGGCGTTTTATCCTCAGATTGAAATTATTATTATGTGCTTGATGTGGCTCACCTGGCTCTTCCCCTCTGACTGCACTAGGACATATTGCCACCTGATAAAATAACACACTGATTCGTGCCATATAAAAAGTGAGACATGTCAATTCAGATTCTTTGTCAAATATACACTAATGAATCAATTTACATCAGCAGCCTAACAATTGTCATGATAATAAATACTAGCAGCATCGAATCCATCCAAGTTAAATAGTTAATTAAAATCAAATCAAATTACAGCATTTACATTTATGTTAGACTACCTTTAATTAACTGCTTTAGCCCATTTACAATGAAAATGTAAAAAAAATCTAGTCATTGACCTGTGTAGTATGTTAAGACTATTGGAAGTAAAAATAACTTGAACTCCAATTTCGAAAACACAACTTTCTTTCTTTTCTTTTTTTTTTATAAAGCTCT
Organism: Pelmatolapia mariae; assembly: GCF_036321145.2. Taxonomy (NCBI): domain Eukaryota; kingdom Metazoa; phylum Chordata; class Actinopteri; order Cichliformes; family Cichlidae; genus Pelmatolapia; species Pelmatolapia mariae. Next base: position 64,040,637 of record NC_086233.1, on the reverse strand, counting down.
GACTTGTATTATGAGTGTGAGTCTGTGGTCTGGGAGAGAGTCCTGTAACTCTCTGTCTGCAAAATATAGTATATAATGACCAATGCTGGGCAATTAATTATATAGTTACTTCTTCAAAAAAGTAACTGAGTTATGCAAACAACGATTTTTGCAGCTATTTTTTTAAATGCAGCCAATGCATTTTTAAATAAACATTTCAAACTATTTAGAGAACAATCAGCTGTTCTGCATCAAATTTGATGCCACAGAAATTATTTGTGCCACTCCAAAAAATAATTTCTGTCCACTATGAGATAAAGGAGAACAACAGCCTGATACCTGCAGGCCTGACAACAGTATCACTGCTGTAACACCTGTAACATTCAGCAGTCGCCTCATTGTTCTGACACACACAACAAAACTATTGACTACACTACACACTAACTACACACTAACTACACAAGGTTTGCGCTAAACGCCTCAAATCTCTCACATCTCAAAACACCGCCGTCACTCCTAAAACGTCCCCCGTTTCTTAACAACTAGATGCCACGTTGCCATATCATTTTTTGATTGGTCGACATGATACTTTTTTGGACGAATAGGAAAGGCAGAGGGGAGGCAGGGGCGGTGGGGAGGGTTTGTTTTTGCTGACAGGTGGAGAGTGCTTTCGAGCTTTTTTTCTTATAAAACGCCGTTTTTACCGTTTCTTCCCGCAGTAAATATAAACAACGATAGTATTCAGGAAGAAAACCAAACATTGCAGATATTTTTATCATAACTCTGGTTTTACGTGGCCGATCAACACAATTTAAAAACTGGTATAAAGTCCACACTTTTTCCGTCAGTTGTTCCGTCTGTCCTGCTCACATCTCCAATGGTTGGACACGTTGTCATTTACGTGGCTTCACTCCACATCAGCCACGCCGCTTTGCTAGCTAAAACACCGGTGTCGGCACATAAGGAAGCTGTCATAGCCTGTCAACGACGTTGATTGGCTGCGTATATACGAATGTGAATCGCATTATTGGCTGGACTCTGGGATAAGGTGGCATCGTTCTAATCCCATATGGGAGCAGCCAGTCACTTACTGACTAACACTGCAAAACAGAATTGTTAAAGTTTTAATTTTAATTTCAATTCAGGTACTGTCAGGGTTTTTTTTGTGCGCAACGCAGATTTTCTGTGCGCAGAGACTGTGCCAGCAGTGCGCAATTGCGCACGTGCGCAGCTTAGAGGGATCTTGACTCATCAGTAATGTTTGTAGGGTGAGTGCATTTTTAAAGCAATTTGTGCAAACTGGACTACAAGGTGGAATATTTGCAAAATCATGACTACCTCATGATATTTGTCTCAAAAATGAACCCTATGAATATGTCAGTGTCATTAGGATGAAATTATTGTGTCACCAACATTTTAACGTTAAACATATAATTTTAACAGCCTCTGTAAACTAATATCCTGGCTTGCTCGAGGCTCCGTTTTCTCTGACAGTTTCAATCAAAATTAGAAATGCTGCTCTGAGACTGAGATAACTAATAGTGCTGCCTGTTGTGCAGTTAGTTTCCAAAACACGTTATTCATGGTTACATACAATTTTAGACTGATGTGGGCCAAAGCCGAGCATAGCCTGTAACGTTATTATGACGCACACATTTTATGAGTGAACTTGACTTTAAGTGACTTACAGGTTTCTTTGAAAAATACTTTCTTATATCCAGGTTCTTCCTTTGTGCTGCCATCCTCCTCTCCTCCTCGCAGCGCAGGCTTGCCGCTGCTAAAACTAAACAGAGCTCCCTGAAAGGCACAGCCAATCACATTGGCCATATTTGTCACATGAGGTAGGACTCCAGTAGAGAACGTAATTTAACTCTTTCTGCACCGCTGGCTGAATGAGACGTTGACAGATCGTTTTTTTCTTTCTATCGGGTTTGTTTTTCTTTACTCAAAGAGATCAAATTATTGGTGGGGACAATTCAATAATCGCTGGATATTGGTGGGGACATGTCCCTTCCATCCATGCCAAATCTACGCCCTTGCCTGTCACCCATTGGATTATTTCTGGAGACATTTTTAATGCTGGCTTCAAGTGCAGTTCTTCTAAGAAGGAAACAAAACTGTGCAAAGTTTATGAAACGTTACTGCATTACTAATATCAACTAGAAGTGAAAAAATGATGAACCTCTCACTCCTTTATATTTTGCATCCAAACAGCCGTACCTTTTCTAATTAAAGTCTGCTAATAGTTCTTTTTGAAAGTCTTTCAAAGTTCTAGACATCGGCTGCTTTTTCACTCATATTCAGTCCTCGTGCTGGATTTTTGTTTGTTTAGAGCATAAAAAGGCAGTTAACTGAAAGGATGAACCAGAGTTGTGTCTTCACATAACAACATTAGGCACATTGTTTCTAGTGCCCTGGTGCAAAAACACATGAAAAATCTGAAAAGATGCAAAAGACAACATAGACTGACAGGCATAAAATAGTAGTGTTGCACCAACAAGGTGATTCCCAAAGAACTATTAGCTAAACACCTGCTATATCTCAGCGTGATGTGCAGTTTGCCCTTCAAAAAATATGAACCACCTGGACAGTTGGAGGAAAAAGAAGAAGTGGCATGTCTAAGAGAATATTTGCACCAGGTGAACAATATCTGAAAGTCATGAGAGAAAATTCAGCAAAGACCTGACGTGGATTCAGAGAGACGCATCTGGCCTTCAGCTGATACATCTCCTCTTCATCAGAAATGGTCTCAGTGGGAGAGTGGCTGTGAAGAAGCCATCCATAAGGAAGGAGCACACAAAGGCTGAGGTGTGCCAAATTACACAAGAGCCAGGCTGAAACTCGGTGGCTACAGATCTTATGGAGTAATTCATCGGTGTTCAAAATATTGGAGGGAGGGGATCATAAGAGAACTCTAACTGTGGGTGTCAGTGGAGGATCGGGCGTGGTTTGGGGCTGATGTTGGGGAAGTTGTTTGAATGATCAATGCAGAAAAGTGCAGCCAGATTTTGATCCATCATGCAACACCATGTGGAAAGAATCTGACTGGCGATGGTTTAAATCTTTTAGCACAACAATGATCCCAAACATAGAGCATATTTACATGTGTGCTTGCCCATGTTTCAGTACAAATATAAAGAAATGAGGGGCAACTCAAGACTTTTGCACAGTGCTACATGATTCCAACACACATCAATTCCATTTTAAAAAGTCACTGTGGGTCAGCTTGATGAAAGCAGATGTGTTAAACTGTCAGTGCAGCCGGTACGAGGTGCAGAGTAAATGGAGCCTTTGGCCTCGTCGTCCCATTCTTTCAGCCCACACAGACTGCATGCTCGAGTCACGCACACCAAACCACAATATCTGTACCTGGTCATCACCAGTGAGACGTGTATGATTCTCAACCGTGTCAGGCTAATTATCTTAAAATGCGCACTGCTGCTGTTGATAAGTGTGGTTATCGTGAACCTCGTTCTTGTGTGCGTGACCTTAGATGAAACTCGACAGATACAGATGGTCCACTGTGCCTTTTTTCAAACAGATTGTTGCCAGGTGTGATCAGTCCAGCTATCACCTTGTGCCTGAGCATAATGATAAAGGCCGTCATATTCTTTTGGTTCAGATTCAGATTATGCCGTAGTCGTTTGTCTTTGTGCGCCGAGCCGAATGGCTGCGTCGTTTCCAGCGCGGTTCTTGGTCACTCTCAGTGTCGCAATATCAGCAAATACAGCACCCAAGCAAGCTCAGAAATCACATCACACAGCAATTCTTTGTCATTTATTTATTCCTTTCATCTTTTTTCTGTACTAGATTATTGCAATCTGGTTAATTCACATTCAAAAAGCAGTCGTTGACCAGACGCATTGAAATCGATGATATTTATTTTTTTACAATAACCATTATAGGCCCCATAGAGACTGGAAAACCCAATCCAAAAAAAGAAACATCTGTATGGTTTTCTGCACTTTATTTTTGTTTTCATGTCTTTTTGTTTTCATAGTAATTACAAAAAGGAAAAATATATATAACAATAATCATAAAAAGGATCGTTTTAGGTAGCGGTTTAGGAATATTACGACTGGCAAACAATCACAACACAGCACAAGTACCTACTTACTGCAAGAAATGAAAGGTACAAAAATGAAAACAAAAGCAAAGAAGCGCATATGGAAAAGGAAAAATCAAAGAAAACGGCACCTATGAAGTCGAATACAATAAGCGACCGAGGGGACGAGAAAGTCTACAGTCTATGAAAAAACAAAACAAAAAAATCCCAAAACAAAGGCTGTTTTCTTGCTTTTTTTTCTTTTCTATTCATTAAAAAATAAAATAAATTGCATGACCTGGGGAGTGATTTGTGGGAGGGGGGAGACGGAGAGGACGAAGAAGCTGGTGGGGGTTTTGGCAGGGACAATAAAAAATACTGCACGTACAATACCTTGGTTCTCTTTCCTTCAGCTAGCGCGCGCCGCTTTCCTCACCCACTTTTTCCTTTCTTTATTTAATAGCATATCCCATTAATATTCCTTTCCCCCGCTGCTCCTAATAGCCGCGCCCAGTGGCGCGATCGTTAGAGTTTTACATGTGAGTAGCAAATGACACTTTGATTGGCTGTGATGTGGAGATGGGGGTCCCCCGCCGGCTCTGGGTCGGGGGCCCCGGCTGAGCTGCGAGATCCTGCCGAGCCTCGGTCTCACTGCGCGTGCTGACTCAGTGTGTGGTTCTGCAGGGAGAGGGCGAGAGGGAGAGATAGGGAGAAAAAGTGAGAACACATGATGAGAGAAATAATGGGCTACATGAGCGGAGTGCTTTCCACTTGCCCCCCCACCCAATAATAGAGCAGAAACACAACCGCCTCCCACAGCACAGACAGCGAGGCCTCCTCGCTCCTCCATACGTAGGTTGACGAAAGACGAGAACGGGAGGGAAACGACTCTGCGACGTACCGGTCGGTGCAGCGCAGAGCCTCACATGTGCTAACGGGAAAACAACCGAGGGAAAAGAAAAATGGCAGTTTGAAAGCAATTTAAACACCAAGCTTAACACGCGGCTCTGCCAACAATAGATCAACAACAGATGTGACATTTTTGCAGACGGAATAGAAAGTCCATAGGACCAACTCAAGACCGTGTAGTATTTGGAGCGCCTCGGTTTGTTTATCAGGGCCTTGAAACCCTCGTGGCTTTTCATATTGTGATTCATATTTTACAGAAAGTGTCGCCATGACTCGGAGACACATTCACATCCCTCCAAACACATCAACGCGCTACACATCAATACATCATCACAATGCAAAAAGAAAAATACACTTTTTTTCAAAATGAAAATTCACACCAGCTCAAAGAGAGACTGAAGACGTGACCTCGAGGTAAAAACTGAGACGATGGAGACGATGGACTGAGGCTGAGCAGAATGAAGGTGGCCGTACGGCACAGTTTGTCTTAATGGAAAACTAGATGCACACGTAAAGGTAAGCTGGAGCGTGCACAACTCTCACTGGGGATGTTAAACACACACAGAAACATGCTTTGTGTTCTCGTGAACATGAACACACACATACAGAGTCGGTCCTCTGTTCCATATCAGATACAAACGGGAACCGAACTCCTGATAATCTGGATTTGCCAGTTTTGGAACTTAGCTAGCATAACATCTAGAGCTGGGGAATTACTGTGTGTGTGTGTGTGTGTGTGTGTGTGTGTGTGTGTGGAGATGACTGGAAAGAGTTTTTGTGGAAATGAGTGCGTGTATCAGAGAAAATTCCACTAGGATTTTTTCCTCCTCCTCATTTTCCCTGGATGTTACCGCTTTCTCCCTGTGAAATTTTCACACACACACACACACACACAAACATACAATTCCCAGTGAGATCTTCCCAATCAACGCCCCCACCCCCCACCCCCACCCTTCGCCACCACTAAAAGCAGCTTTCTCAGATTAATCGTTGTGTCTCACAGATAGGCCCCACTATGGAGAGAAAAAAAGGACAAAAAAGAGGAGGGGATGGGGGGGGTGAACGGAACAGTGAGGCGAGGAGGGGATGGGGGGGTGAACGGAACAGCGAGGCGAGGATGTGGATGGGGACAGAAATGTGAAGGATTATACGTGCTTTGGGGTTGATAAATACTTATTTGTCATTCTATGGCCCTTATCTTGCTGTGCATGTTTTGTTGAGCCCTTTGGTGTGTGTGTGTGTGTGTGTGTGTGTGTGTGTGTGTGTGTGTGTGTGTGTGTGTGTGAGTGAGTGAGTGAGAGTGAGAGAGAGAGAGAGAAAGGGAGACAGAGGCTATGTGTGTGCTGTACGACTGTGTATGTGTGTTTAAGAGTCTCTGTCACTCGGCTTTAGAGGCCAAGCTACCCTGTCCAGAGCAAAGCAAAGGGTATTAATGCCCTACACTGGAGAGCCTTCTACACACACACACACACACACACACAGTACCACATGCAGGGTTTCACAGAAATGGATGAGCAAATGAGGAATATAACGAACGGGACAGTGAAAAACAAGTGTGTGTGTGTGTGTGTGTGTGTGTGTGTGTGTGTGTGAAGGACTCTCTAGTGAGGAGGGAGAGCTCACTGGGAGCCAGTGACCCCATTATGATAGAGAAACTCTCTCTCTCTCTCTCCGCCCAACTACTGTGGCTCACTCTGTCGGCCTCGCTCGTCCTCTGCCTCTCTGCCAAACTGGCTGCATTTCCTCTTCCCACCAGAAGAGGTCAGGCTAACTCCTCTTTACGTGACAGAGAGGAGAATTTGTCCACTGCTCATGTGTCCAGTGTTCAATTGTTCATTTCCAAAAGGAGCACCGTGCATATCTGGTTTTTGTCTCATATATGAGGCCGTATATGAGACATTAAAAAGGGGAGTGGAGACGAGGAAGAAAAGTAAATATGATACGGCTGTAGGAGGATCAAAACTAGGAACAAGGAAAGCAGAATGGAACTAAAGAGGAAAAGAGAGTGTTTTCCCTCAGGTTCTTTGGGTCCAACTGCTGCTGTATTGATTTGTAGATGGAGAAACGGATGAAAAGGAAGGACAGAGGACGAGGAGGGAGGAACAGAGGGAGGGAGGCTGCGGTCGCTCCCAGAGGGCCTCACGGCGCTGCAAAGGACTGCTGGAAATAGACCAAAGGAGAGGAGCAAGGAAAGGAGGAAAGAAAAGAGAGGGAGGCATCAGGGAGGAAGGAAATGAAGGGACGGATGACAGTCTGATACGCTTCGTACGACACACTCCCCGACAACTCCTCTTCATTTACACAGTAGTCAGGGGCTTGCTATCGATTATGCAGCCCTGTAATCAATCAGTGTGTGTGTGTGTGTGTGTCACAGTGTGACATCTGCTCTACAGCAGAGTAATTGATATATTCCACAGAAAAAGGGTGACAGAAGAAGGTGCGAGTGGAGAGAATAAGGATGTTTGAAGTTTATTTAAGAATTTACAAAGAAACTCCACCTGTGTTATTTTCAGAATAAAAGCTTTTCAGCAAAGTGAAGAGAGTTTGTCCCCTAAATTTTAGGAACGTTTTAAAGTGAAACAGCTGAACCGACATTTGTAGTCACAGTAATTTATAATATTTTAATTAATTATGATAAAAAAATGTGTTTTAAACTGAGGAAACAACAAAGACGGCATAAATAAAAGCCAAAGTCTGTCGGTATATAAAAGTTTTTAAGCTGGTTTTTTACATTTTGGTGTATTTTACTGCAAATTTCCTGAAAGGTTTGAATTTTATTTGATCTTTTAACCGAGGACATTGGAGACGTAGCAAGAATCCAGACTGGCCCAGTCGATACACAGGACTGTCAAACTGCTTAGAGAGAGCAAGGCTAAAGCCTGCAGAGCCACGGGCCCGGGGGAAATATGGCCCTGTCGCATTACCCACGCTGACACACACAAACAGGAACAGATTCATAGACTTGCACTCATGGCTAAGGCCACATGCATGTACACACACACACACACACACACACACACACACACACACACACACACACACACACACACACTCCAAGGAAAAAACAAAAACAAGCAGAACAGAAAACTAGAATATACACACAAGAACACACAGCCTCATGGGGAACAGATAGAGATAAGAGAAAATCTAATCCTATCTGCTGTCTACACCATTACACACACACAAAAATGGGGGTGCCTTTGTGTTGAGTTATAGAGGGGGGAGGAGCGCCACCGCCGTCTCTAATATGTACGTGTATGCACAGGCGCGTGATGGTTGTTAAGCCCGGTCAGCCTCATACAGAGAAAACAGTCGAGAAAGAGAAGCCTGTGCAGCTAAATCAGTCAGAGGTACAAACTTCCAGGTACGATCGCACACTTTGCTGTTCTGAAATGATGTAACAAGTGCACTTTGAAAAGCAGGTGCCAAGTGTGTAATAGTCACAGGAAGAGGAAGCACTGCTGTTGGAACAATGCCGTGTGTCTGTGTGTGCTGCCTCCACATATGAGCGTGTGTGTGTGTGTGTGTGTGTGTGCGGGGGTAAGTGGAAGCAGTCCACATGCTGTGTGTGCGCGTGTGCGTGTGTGTGTGTGTGTGTGTGTGTGTGTGCGGGGGTAAGTGGAAGCAGTCCACATGCTGTGTGTGCGCGTGTGTGTGTGTGTGTGTGTGTGTGTGCGTGCGTGTGTGTGTGTGTGGGGGTAAGTGGAAGCAGTCCACATGCTGTGTGTGTGCGTGTGTGCGTGTGTGTGTGTGTGTGCGTGTGTGTGCGTGCCCCATCTCTGTTGCTGTTTTTAACACCAAATGAAAAATCACCTCAGTCGTCTTGTGCTCTTCTTCGGGTTCAGTGTATTTATAGCTCCGAGCTGACACTCTTCCAACAGCATGAGCACATCCATGTCTGTGTGTCTGCGACGAGCAGATGGGCTGTCTTAGTCCTCTTCCTCTGCTCCCTGGCTTGTCTTTAGCCCCACCTGTCCAGGACAGGATGCTGCCTCGGGAGCAGATCAAAAATAAACGCACCCCCTGCCCTTAACGTCCCGCCGACATGTATTCCCTGCTCTCCTTCTGCTTTTCCATCCCTCAGTCTTATCTCTCTATAGCTCTTCCTCCTATTGTAAAGAACACACGATTGTCAAATGATCAGAAAGACCTCCTTTACTGCCATCTCTTTCCAAGTCACGATGACCACCGACCCCCCCACTACACTGTCACCACACCCAGGGTGACTCCTCTGACCGTGTCCTGTTTGGAGGGCTCCCTCCCTTTCTTTCTCCCACGGGGACTTCCCCTCTCCTGTTGCTCCTGGCCCGTGCAGCCAGGCTTGGACCGGTACGCAAAACCCAAAATACACTCACAGCATGAAGGGCACGCACAAACACAACGTCAAAGACAAACACGATTGACTCTCCACCAGATTCGCAGCAAAGGTGGCGCCTCCCTGCTGGAAGCTGTTACACAAAATAGGAAGTGACCTCACCTCCAGCAGAAATAACCGATCATTCCCGAGCACTGCACAACACATCTGAGTCACACCATTACGGACACAAACATGTGCTGCTTCAAGTGAACCATCGCTCTCGTCCTCACGCACACAGCGCGCTCTCAGTGCTGAGGAATGCGGCGCTCACACACGGTAAAGTTTAGTGCCAGATGACCACTGGTTAACAAAACACAGAAATATCCTCACTAACACGCACGCACACAAAATGTCAACAGACAAGCAAATAAATGGAAAGGGAGAGGTTAAATAAATGCACAGACACGATTCATCCGATACATGCGCTCGCAATTCAGCAGAGCATGCTGGTCGTATTACCGCACACGCCCAAACCCCATGAAGCCCTGAGGGGCCGGCTTTTTTTTCCCTTTCATTTTTAGTGGATAATCGTGCAGTCTGAACTAGCAGGAAGAGAAAATGACCAACGATTAATGTAAAATAATGGATGAAAGGTGAGAGGAAAGGATTGAAGCCATAGATGAAGAAATGGGGATATAATATGTACCTGCTGAAGAAACGTCTGTGAATGAAAGAAGTCATAGTGAAAAAGCCAGGATACTCTGTAACAACTCCAAACTGCTACAATTAGGTGATGCATTCAAAACGTACTTAAAATGTTTCTAAGCCATTTTACATGTAAAAGCAGTGAAGAGTGAACGAGAGGAAAAGACTCTGGTCAAGCTATCACTGACTGTTAATGTCCCAGGTAATCAGACTTACAGAGACCAACAAATGGATGGAGGTGCAGTGTGTTTGCGAGTGCCTGTATCTGCCACAGTGTGTTTTGGCAGAGCTGCTACAGCACAACACTACAGTGCTTCTTCTGTTCTATGACACATTGCTGCCGTTTACCTGTCTCACACACACACACACACACACACACACACACACACACACACACACACACACACACACACACACACACACACACACACACACACACACACACACACCAAATGACAGGAACCCGGTCCAAGCTGTTAGGACCCCTCCAGGCGTTGGCTCACATAGTGTCATTCCGTTGTATTTGTCGCTCCGCTTCATGTGCATCCATTTGTTTATCGCACCACATCAAAGTGACTTGGTGGTGGTAACTACAGCCTCTGTGATTGCTGCTGCCGATGCCTTTGACTGTTTTACGATTTTACATTCCTGAAAGCATAAATGGGAACGCGTGCACACATACAGGTGTACCCTCACCCCCTCATTGACATCTTTATTTTATCTATGTAAATGCAACATGAACAAAATGTGCTTTGCATGTGTGTAACGATGAAGACTGCACAAAGTTCCTACAGTGTTAACAGCCACAGACACAATTTGGATTAAATTTTTCCTGGGGGGCGGTGACCGGAACATTTTTCCGACTTTCCTTTTAAAATATTTCTGTTGATATATTTAAGCTGCTTCTGCTTCAACCTTTAAACTACTATAATAAAAACACCTTTTATTCAGACTAATTGTAGTGCTCTACGCATCAGTAATAGCTGAGGTCATATCAGCAGACGTGTTACTGTAATCAGCTGTCTCTGTGTCTCCACCTCTCTCTTTGGTTTTGAATCACTTTTTCTTTCTGTGTCTTCTCCCTGCTGAACAACAACAAGTCTGGGGATTCAGGGACATCACTGTGTGTGTGTGTGTGTGTGTGTGTGTGTGTGTGTGTGTGTGTGCGTGCGTGCGTGCGTGCGTGCGTGCGTGCGTGCGTGCGTGCGTGTCCCAGGTCCCCATTCTAATAACATAGAGTCTCCCAGTGAGCAGTGGGGCAGCTGAGTACGCTCCCCTGGAACGCCACAGGGATCTACGGATCAAATTCACTCACACACACACACACACACACTCACACACAGCATCAAGGAATACACGGATCAGAGAGTATACACTATGACTTGATATGACACTCTGAACCAAATGCAACACCCAGATACAGACACACACACACACACACACACCCTATTGCCAGTTCAGCCACATCCACACCTTTCCATAATTCAGTCAGAGCGAGACAGTGAGGCTCTCGGATTCACACAAAGACAAAGATAACATTATTCACAGACAGACTACTAAACACAGCTCATTCCACATTGTGCTCTAATACCAGCAGCAGGCAGTGAACACGTCTCCCAAGATATTCTTTGCTTTGTATTAACTACCAGGAGCAGAGCTTTTTTCATTAGTTTTGCTGTGAGGGCAGATTTACATATTTTCTACTTTCTAGGTAGATGCAACATGCAGCACCTGATGAGGAGCTGCACCGATGTCTTCATGCTGCTGTACTCAATAATATCATTGCACTGTACCGTCTGTGATGCTGGGAAGCAGCAAACCTAAAATCTGTAGAGTTCTTTGTCTTTACAGTTCTGCTTCTGTATTTCTGTCATTTGTCTGCCTGCTTACTGTCACGCAGTCATCACTCTATGTGTATATATGTGTATAGAAACCAACACACAAACAAAAGGAACCCCCCATCCATCTTTTTATTCATCTGACCAGCGATTCACCCATCCAGCAGTGTTTAAATATTTACTAGAGCTAAAGGAAATGATGTTGCAAAACAGATGAGGGGAGAAAAGTGGGTGATTTAAACAAAGCGAGGGGCAGAAGGAAGCATGGAGGGCAGACGCTGCAGTCTAGCACCCCCTGGAGGCTGAAGACAAATGTGACGATCAAGATGACTATCGGGGAACGAGGGAGGGAGCCAGAGCTGAAACAGAGCTGAACGACTGTTTAGAAACATCCACAAGAGGGAAATACAGTCTTCAGGATTCATGCGACTACCGTACATAATGTACATATTTGGATGGAGATGAAATACTGGAAATAACGTAGTCTAAAACCCAGTATAAGCTACGTTTGGTAGTTTTTAAGAATCTACATCTATTAGAGGAGCGAATGTAAGTCAGCCTTTTAACACAGATACAGTGATGCTAATTAGTGAGAAAAAAAGGAGCAAAGCAGGAAAAGAAAGAAAGAAAACAGAGAATGAGAAAGTCGTCTGTGAAGTCTGGGAGTAAAGGCAGAGAGAGATCCAGAAGGACCTCACTGATCAGGGCCACAGCATTTTTTATTTACACACCCACAGACACACACCAAAACATCTCTTATTTACCAGCTTACGTCTGCACTATTTATGGGGCGCTGGGGAGAAGCACAGAAGAGAGGAAGAGAGGAGAGGGGCTAAAATATGCATAGGGGCTGGTTCTTCTGGGACGGCGGCGGGGAGTCAGAGCGAGGGAGGAAGACGGGAAGGGAGAACGAAAAAATTTGAGTATGTATGTGTCAGAGACAGACAGAAGGATGTGAGCGATGGAGGAAGCCAGAACTTTGTATGCAAAGAGAGAGACAGAGACGGAGAGAGGGGCTGAAGGAGTGCAGTCAGAAGGGAGAGAGGATGATGCAGCAGCGTGTCCGTGCTGCAATTACCCTTGGGGTGCAACTGTGTGTGCGTGTGTGTGCACGTGTGCGCAAACAGAGAGTGAGCTGGACATCATATGGCCCCTCGGAGGGGCTGAAAGAGGCCAAAGCCTTTTCTAGCCGGCCAACCAGCCTTCTTCATCCATCCGTACCTCATTAAAACACGCACGCATACACACAAATTACATCTATTCCACTTACTCTCTCAGTTCCACGCGCACACACACACACACAGCTAGCAGTGGCATTAACCTCCATGGTTGCAGCTCTCCATCTCCCCCAGTCAGCCTTTCTGTCTAGCCCACTTAGAGAGACCTCCCATGGGGCAGTGGAGCTGTGGCAGGTCAGGCTCGGGCTGCAAGTTTTCACACACACATACTCACACACACTTGGGTCAGTAACAAGATGGATATAGCACCAGTGCAACAGCCAAAGAGGAGGAAGGAGAAGGAGCTGGGAAAAGCTGAACTGAGCTGGAATGACAGAAAGAAACATCTCAGCCAAGGTGATGAACCAGACAGCTTCTATAATCCATGTTGGAGCTCGATATGAGGCAAAATAATGAGGTGAGATTAAAAAGGAAAAAGGAAACGAGTCTGATCTGAACTAAAAACGGGCAAATGTTTAACTGGGCTAAAATAATCATTTTAAAAACGAGCATTGTAACGCGTTCTTCTTCTTCTCGTAACACCATTAAATTATGAACAGGAAATGTTAAACACAAACATGTTCATGTGTTTAGCATGGAAGCGTCTGCCCACGGCGTCTCCACACAACCAAACAACAATCGTGTCAATTCATCACTGTGAAGATCCTGTGACCTGGTCAGACGGCAGGAGAGAAATCATCTGGTATAAGAGTGTGTGTGTGTGTGTGTGTGTGTGTGTGTGTGTGTGTGTGTGTGTGTGTGTGTGTGTGTGTGTGTGTGTGTGTGTGTGTGTGTGTGTGCGTGCGTGCGTGCGTGCGTGCAGAGAACGAGGGAGGTGTGAGCGGTGCCTGTGTGTGGACATTAACCGACAGGGTCCAGCAGTCACCCTGCTGTTAAATGGACTGGCCAGCCATATGCCCACCACCACTGGCCTTATATCATTGCCACTTTGTGTGTGTGTGTGTGTGTGTGTGTGTGTGTGTGTGTGTGTGTGTGTGTGTGTGTGTGTGCGCGCGCAGAGTAGCTGGGCCTTGCCCAAACTCAAATAATCATGATTACAAAATGTTTTCTTTTTTGTTTTCTTGAGTGCATCTCGCTGACTCTCTCAGCTATCGATGAAGCACATTGTTCATTATGGAGTCAACATAATACATATAACGCTGCTTTTTTGACTGATTAAACGTTAGCTGTGTCATTCTGAGGGGACGGCCAATAAAGATGTAATATATGAAACAGAGAAACAGGAAAAAGCACCAAGCAGACGTGTGATGATGGTGCTTCTGCAGGTTTAAACACAGAATCAGAAGTTTGTACGTTTTCACTCATCCCATTTTATGGAGACACACTGACCCACAAATAAAAACTAATTAAAACTCCAAAGTGTAAATATTTAGTATTTTATGTGGGATTAAATCCCGTGTACGTCTCAGATACGTCGATACACGATGTCACGATGTTTCACCGCTAACAGTAACCATGTTTGACTTCTCAGCTGCCAAAGGCTTCAAGAGATGGACGATGACAGGAAGGTTTACATCATCACAGACCTGGCCACAGCTGGTCCAGGACCCACTCTGGGGTGACTTATATCCACTCATCTCTTTCACACACACACTCAGTGTGTCTGGGCCCTAATAACACGAAGCATGCCAGAAGCCTGCCAGACCTCGTGAGGAAAAAGAAAAAGAGGGACAAAAGAATGCAGAGATAAACAGGAACTATGTGAAAGAGTAGATGTGAGGGACAGGACACACTGAAGCTAGTGGATGTTGAGGAACACCGAAAAGCGTTTGCCTGGTTTAGGATATTTGCCGATTACACCTTCTTGTACAGTCACTGTTCCTGGGCACAAAGTTCATTCACTACAGTGTGCTGCAGCAACGTCTGCACTATTTTAATCATTTACCTGGAACAGTACACAGATGGGAAAATTAGGTCAATGTCAACACAGAGATAGAATGAGGGTGTCCTACCTGTAGTTCTGTCTGGAAAAAGAACTTCTGTGGACACTGGGAACAGTCGTAGATCTTGTCTTCCTGACCGTGGACGGCAAAAATGTGTTGCTGGAGCTTGTTGGCCTGCACAAACACTGAGAGAAGAAGAAACACAGAACAGGTTACACAGTGTTTATTAGATGAGGTCCTTGTGTCTGAATCGATTCTAGAGGCTTCCTC
Source organism: Pelmatolapia mariae (assembly GCF_036321145.2). Taxonomy (NCBI): domain Eukaryota; kingdom Metazoa; phylum Chordata; class Actinopteri; order Cichliformes; family Cichlidae; genus Pelmatolapia; species Pelmatolapia mariae. The sequence continues at coordinate 64,025,473 of NC_086233.1, read as the reverse complement.
GGTTCTGTCTGACCGGGTGGGGGACGGAGCAGTCGGCCTGCACCTGAAGGATAGAGAGCAGTCCTCTGAGGACGCCAATGCGCACATCCTGGACAGAGACGACAGACTAGAGTGAAAGACGTTGTCCCCTAATCATGGGATTTTTGGGGAGCCGAGCCTTTTTGTGTAAGTGCTGACCTGACTGTCATGTATTTGGCTCCATCTGTTTTGCTTCTATTAAGGACGTCAAGGACAGCCCAGCCTCTCGCTGATACCGAAGACACTCGCTGAGTTTGGCAGACGGTATAAAAAAGAGTCAGTGGAAGGATAAACTTCAAAGCTGTTGTAATATGTGCTCGTCTCTCTTCAGGTTATTACATAATAAATGTATATACTGCCCATCACCTGAGGCAGTTATTTCTGCACGACAGTAAACCTTGTTTGTTCGTGTTTTTCATGATGTTCACATCTGGGTTTATGTGGAATTTCATGTTGCCTTGACTGATGAGAGTTTTAGATGAGAAAGGACCCACAGGTGGTCTCATACAAAGGCTTCCCACCAGTCATGATGCATCTCAATCATCCAGGTGAGTAAATCCCAAAAGGTTGATCGAATTCATCTGGACGTAGCGTTTTCAGTGTCACTCGACAGGTGACCAACTTATAAACAGCACATGTGCACAATGATTCAGCTAGTTTCAGTCATTGTGCAGATGTGCTGTTTAAAAGGAAACGTTGGTCATCTGGATGATGACGAAACGTTTCTCCCACTGGTAACGTCCGGATGAACAGGATCAACCTTTTACGATTCCCATCAGTCAGTTAACGTATGCAACCAAACAGAAGTCCAGCTGCCTTCTAATTAACTGGTTAGGATTGACCAGTGATTACTGGGAAGATATTTCACCACTGATGGCAGTGGCCTGAAGAGGAAGTCCAGCTACGTGTGGCCGAGGGTAAGGTGTCAAATTCAGGTTGTATTACTAAACTTTACACGTCGGCCTAGTCGTGACTCAGGGCACTCAAAGTTCTCCTACATGTTGTTTTGGGAGAGTAAGAATCAAAACTGACACTTAGCATACACTATAAATACCCCCCACCCCCACCACAGTTAAATACATCCAAAGCCAATGAAGGCTGACTGGAAAGGAGGGAACATATGGGACAGAGTAAAGCAGGAGGAGGAACGAGAGAAAACAGGAAGAGCTATCCTCAGAGACCGTGTGCTATTTATCAATAAATTATCTCTCCTTTTTTTAACTTTCGCGCCGTCTCACACACTTTTTTTCCTTCTTTCTCTTCCCTTTGTTTCAGTAAACTTTTGGTTTTCGCTGTGAGTGTGTATGTGTTGAATTATTAAGCCTCCCCACAGGAGTGGTGCCCATCTTACTAATTCATAAGCCACCAAGGAATAGAGTTAAAGTTTAAAGCGTTTGTGCGTACCTGGGGGGTAGGCACACAACACAAGACAAACTCAACAACCGAGAGAGGGAAAGAGAGCAACGGCGAGCCAGGCACAGAGAGAGAGATGGAACGAGAAGAAGCAAAAGCAAAGGTGCTGACTTAGTTTCTCCTAAAATAGGTGCTGAATGAAAGTGTGAACACCGCAGGCCTAATGTGGTCATCCAGCATTTTGTTTCTGCCCTCCAGTGTATTGCAAAGGCTGAAAGTACTCCATATTCGACCGGTTTGGAGACATTACTGTGTTCACATCTGCACACACACACTTCTGGTAGGGGCTTCTTTAGCTGCGGCGCCCTGCTGCGGGATCACTCCCACAGTTTGAAATGTTAAAACAATGAATATTGCAAAATCTGAAATGCCAAAGCCGTTCCAGCACATTTACTGAACGGCGTAAGCGACGCAGAGAGAGACAGCTCTGAGCCGCAGCAGGTACAGCAGCTGATAAGGATGATTGCAGATATTAACTTTACCAAGCTGAGCACACCACTTTGGCTTTGAGACTGTTTTATTTAGCACACAATAAAACACAAAACAGCGAGGACATTTTTCTTTTCGCCATCGCTGATGACGCGGCAGATTTTCCACCAGCGAAGCATCTGTACAAGCACAGCTGTAAATCTTCACCAACACGAAGAACAGTCACCTGTCGTGTACGTCATCAAATTGATGAAAAACTGATGACGTTTAAAATCAAAGCAAACTTTGGACACAAGAGAAAAGGACTCGTCTGTGCTCTTGTCCTTGAAGGTAAATGTGTGAGTTTGCCTCTCACCTGTGAAGCAGACGGGACACTTGAAGGTACCTCCCATGCCTTCGAAGCTGTGCTCTATCAGGTGGCAAAGCAGCTTGGCAGGTGAATCAAACATCTGGTTACACAGCTTGCACTCATGATTGATGCCTTCCTCTGCAAATAGGAGACAGACACGCGTGTGGAGGCCGGATTAGACAACATAACACGGGAACACATGACATGATATCAGAATATTAATACAACATGCATGGTGGATGTTTTCTGTGTGCTCTGTCAGATATGCACACACTGGGTTTAGACTGTTTACCATTCCAGTATTTATAACAAGGAATTTTAAAAGGAATTTCTTAAGTAATATCAGCGAAATGATGTGAGGCTGTGGTTTGAGCAGAATTGAAAGGACAATGTACGGAAAACTGAACTGCGAGACATTATCCTACTCACGCACCGAGAAGAACCAAAATCTTTCCCAGCTGGTAATTGCCTGTCTTCCCCATCGGGTTTGGGGATGATCTACCCCTCCTACAGCTATCCCTTGCCTCCCTCTGTCCTCATTATCTGTCCTTCCCCACTGCAGTCACTCATCCATCCCTCACTTCACCCATTCCTTCCTCTGTGTCCCCCTTCGTCTCTCTAGGTCCATCACTCTCTGATTAATTGGTACGGCTTCCAATTCGCACTTCTTGCTCCATGCGACTTATTTTCACGTACAGTATTCGGATTTCCTGTGTAAGACTTGGTCACGCCTTACATTTTGTTCACTATCAATGTATCAAATCCAAATTAAGATTGATCAGTTTGTGACAGCCGCTAACTGTTCTTCATCACAGGCCTGAAACAGCAGCGCTGTGATATAGATGAGAGATAATGAGCTCGCTGCGTAAACATAAAGAGTTCTGAACAGAGATTAAATGTAAATATCATCGAGCTTTATCACACGAGCAGACGTCACCAGCCTTCGTCCTCTCTAAGGGATTATAGCAGTGTTACTGTGTCTATTTTAAGATGGCGTGAGTGACATCACAACACCCACGGTGAAAGGTGGGCGTCAAACACACACATACACGCACACACGTGCACCCCTTGACGATCAGGTCTCCTGCCCGTTGTCCTTATCACCATTGTACCACACAGGACAGACGCCCCAGTCGCCCACACACACACACAAGCGCACCAGAGGCCCGTACTGCCCGGAGACATCAGATGGCGTCTTCTGTGGGCCAATCTGTGACCTCCTGAGGAGCTGCACGCACGTACACACAAACATGCAAACGCACAGAGAGCGCGATCTGTGTCTTTTCCCTTTTTTGTCACTTATCTCGTGTCCTGTAAGTGCAAACGTCCACACACACACACACACCGACACGGCAAAAGAGTCTGTGGAAGTTCAGCGTCAGAGCTGCAGGGGATCGCAAGGTTAATAACGTCTTCAATCACACATCCATGACACCCATACTGACTAATACACACAAACATGCACACACAGATTCCTATCTCTCTGTGCCTCAAAGGCCGACACAAGGGTGCCCTAATCCCGTCTCAATAGCCACGGGGGAGAGTGTGTGTGTGTGTGTGTGTGACACATGGGCTTATGTGAATGAGATGGTATGCTCCGTGGTCCTGGACCCCAAACATCCCCGTTCCCCCGCACACACACACACAAACCTCAAAGGCTGCTGGGTTGTGTGGGGCGCCAGAGTGTCCGAGACACACTGAGACAGATAGAGGTTCATTATCATTTACTAGGAGATTGAACCAGCAGGAGAGAGTCACATGGAGTGAGGCGCACAGAGAGAAAAAGGTAGAGAGAAAGAGGCGTGTGCGGCTCTACCGGCTGAATCAATCGTCACATTTCACATTTTCATTATTTCCTTAAACGTACGCCTTTATTTAACAATGCACCATTTCAGCTGTACAGAAGGTGATACGGAGGCAGAGGGCCAACACTGTAAGTAATGCCTACGCGTCAGTGATCTCAGCATGTGCGCGCTTGTGTGCATGTGTACTGGGGGGCTCTGTCGAAGCCACTTTAAAGCTCGTGTCCTCAGTGGGGGCAAAGCTCTCTTCAGAAGTTGCCTCGCACTCTCCCACGCTGCCAGGATCAGAGGGAGCGGTCAAACATCAGCCACCTTCTCATGTACACAATGATGAGTCCAACATCAGCGCTGGTCCAGGTTATTGTGCACGGGACACAGTTGTTGCAGTTACACAAACACACATCATTGCACTAATCAAGCAAAGTCGTTATGTTTCTGTCAAGTTGACAGTTGGGTGGGGAATTTCTTTTTAATCTAAGGCATCAACCAGGGTTGTAAAACGCATTATTCCTTCATGATGTGATAATCTTCTTTTCTGTATTTAGCCAATAATGTTCGTATTTTATCCACCAGCAGGGAGATCTAAGAGTAAAAAGGACTTTTTGATTCAATAAGCACCGATGACGTCAACAAAAACAGAATTACAAAAGAAACCTTTGAAGCTAATTATTGGTCAATCAAACGTAGGGAGGGTAAAAAAAAGGGGCCAAAAAATACGAAACTAGAGAAAGAGAGGGCGGCAAAACGCACAAAGAGAGAGAGAACTGAGGGGAAACAGTGAGGTGCAGAGAGATAATTGGGCTGTCCGGCACAAGGGCATGGAGAGAGGCCTCCATCGCCCGTGTGTGTGTGTGTGTCCCATGAAAGAGTTCTCTTTTCTGACAAATACATTGTTTTGATCAGTGTGTGTGTGGGGACCACTGTCTCTGTGTGCTGTCCCCCTCTGAGACACAGTCCGTGTGTGAGCATGTGTGTGTGTATGTGACCCATAGTGAGATGACAGAGTCATAGAGCATCCTGCCGCTACGCTTTGTCTCACAGAGTGCATTTGATCCACCACCGCACACACACACACACAGACACACAACCCTGGGAGGCCTGTGCTGGGACAGAGAACACAGGGGAGAGAGGGATGAGAGGGAGAGAGGCAGGGTGAAGGTTAGGACTCTGAGTTTGTTACCACCCAACACAAAATTAACTTTTTTCTGCTTTTTAAATGCACATCAAAGCAAATCTATGCTTTCAAATGTAAACCACAGTTATTGGTGGAACATTTAGTTTTAATCGTAGTCTTTAAATAAATATCATGCTGCTATACTGTCATTTAGAAATGTGCGTTGTCTAACATATATTCTGCCATGTGTCAGGAACTCTGTCTCCTATCTAACAGCATTCGATTAGCATATCAGACAGACAGAAGGACAGCAAGGAAAGACAGCACCAGCTACAGTGTGATCATAAACGAGACAACGCTGGAACCACACACACAACAGCTGGTAAAGTTTCGCCTCAAAGAGGAAATATTAGCAAGCGAGCAAACATTGTGAGGACAGAATTGAGTGCAGTATGTGTGGATGGCCAGAAGGCAGCAACAAGGAGGGACACGAGTCCAAACTGCAGCCACACTCATCATTACAATTCCTCCAACACAACATCCCCATTGCTCATGCTCAGTCTCATTGTGTTGTTACCCACCTCTCTCTCTCGCTCTCTGCTAATTGACGAGAGGAGAAGGACCAGGTGGCATCATACCCGTCTCACACACACACACACACACACACACACCCCTGCAGCATGCAGCAGAACATAAATGAGCTCCTTGGTTTGTGTTGGGGGTGACTCCCTAAGGCGCTGCCTCTCCTCTTACATATCGCACACATCTACGTGCATACACAAATATCTTAACCCTTTCTTAGTTTCGGCTGGGGACTCCTGTGGGTGCCCGGCCCCCACACGTCCTAACCTCGCACCTTCCCTTCCCCTCCCTCTCTCTGTGAATAGCTGCTGGGGGTCTCTGGGGTATCTACCTTCCATTACTGGCCTTCCCCATTCCTGTCAATCCCCCCATCCCCAAAATATATATATGTGGATGTGTGTGTGTGAGAGCAGTAAAATGTGTGTGTGTTTGGTCCCTGGTGGTGTAAAGGCCGTAAACCAAGCCAGGCGACTGATGGGGAGGACGGCAAGGGAGAGGCAGCAGGATAAAGGGAAGAAGGAGGAAAGTGAAGGAAGGCTGTGTGGAGAGGAAAGGAGAGAGGAAAGGAGAGATGACGGGACGGACGGGCAGAGAGCAACAGAGGCGTCGGGAGAAAGAACGAGCGCAGCAAAGAAGAGAGCAGTGGACGGAAGGAGGAGGAGGAGTATGCACCTCTCTGGGGGGCTCGCTCAAGGTGTGTTTCCATGGCAACCAGGGGCAGGGGGGGGGCGATGCGCGGGGTGTGAGCTTGACCCATTGGTAGTGTGGGGGCTGGAGAATACACACATGCACACACACTCGTAGAAACACACAACCTGCTGCAGTGCTGGAGGGGTCCCAAGAGTGCCCCCACCTTTACTCACCCTCTCCCTCTCTCTCATACACACAAACACACACACAGAGGAAGAATGCTGCAGTGCTGAGGTCCCGCGAGTACACAACACCCACACACAGTCTCCCTCCCTCCCTCCTCTCATCTTCCATTTTCCCTCTCTGTTTCCATCACTCTCTCTGTGAGGTAACTGTTAATATTTTCATCATTTGTTTACTCCTCATCTGACTCTGTGGATTTTTTACATACCGCTGAATGAAGACGGGACGCTGAGCTGCAACGCCTGATCTGTTCATTTAAACACATCCAGTCTGCTTTCAAACGTTTAAAGGCACAAACGCGTGATGGAGACTGTAAAAGTGCCCGGTGCAGCGTCTGCTCGGCTTTGGTTTGTTGGGCTTCCTAGTCCCTGTTCATCAAAGCCAAGCTGCTCCTGAAAGGTTAAAGTTCAGACAACGAGTAGCACAAACCACCTGCCATAATGCACACACACACACACACACACACACACACACACACGTCTGGTTTGCTATCCTCGTGGGGTCCTCCCATTGACATAATGCTTTCCCTAACCATCAAAAATGAGTGCCTGACCCTCATCCAATTGTAATCCTGACACTAAAACCACATATGAGTGTGAAAAATGTCTTCAACCCCGTGGGGACCTGAAAGTTGGTCCCCACCAAGATAGGGAAACCGGTGTACACACACACACACACACACACACACACGCGCACACACACACACACACACACACACAGTGCTATACCAGCAGGTGTCCTCACACAGTAATGAGTGTGTTAGCCTAATGCAGATACATCATGATTTGGTTACCTTTCAGTTCTATGGACTCATTCATGGTGTCTGCATGTGTACTGAGTGGTTAATGGTAACAGTGGGCTGTGGGCAGAAACACTCAACTCTTACCTTTTTGACAGACACATAAAGAGGAAACAAAAGAAAGGAGTGATGCTCTTTAAGTGCAATATGGGCCCAACTTTGGGCTTTTTTGGAAGTAAGGGCGCACTGGAATTTATGAACTACTCGTCTTTTCACAGGAGAGTTAATGTCTAAAGGGAGAAACGAGCTCTCGCTTTCAGCAGAAACAGGTAACAACTCAACGCTTTACATGAGACAAAGATGAATGAATGACTCTCCTCGTCCCTCCTTCTGCTCCTTCGCTCTGGACACGGTCAGACCCCGCAATCACTATTTTCAGCAAAAACACTCTTTCTCACACATTAATACACAAACACAAGCAGACAGACGTATTATTGGCAGACAAGAGCAGCATATGGTGATGACCAGTTTGTGCACAAATTGAGCATATTTGTGTAGTGCAAAAGTGCATGTGTGTCTTGGAAGGAGACTGTGTGCATAATGTGCGTGTGTGTGTTTGTGTATAGCAGCTTGGATTTTCCCTATCAGATTACATAACAGTAGGAAGCTGGAGCGCTCAGTCCTGCCGAAGCCAAGAGCCTTCTCGCTAACACACACTCGCATGTGCGTAGATTTACACACACAGATCGTACATCGCCGCCGTCTCACTGGTTGTGGGTTATTAAGGGATACAGTTACATTATGAACGCATGACTTTATTAGCGTCTGCTAAGCTGCGCTCATATGTTTTTGTAGCAATAAGAAAATAAAAGGTTTTTGTACTCGTGAAAAACGTGATTTTTTTACTGAATGAATTTTTAAAAGTTGTCTGTTTTGCATCATAAAAGGTCTCAAATATTTAAATCTTAATGCTTAAAATAAAAGTAAAGGAATGCAAAGAAGTCAGTGACACCAGCTGCACCACAAGATGCACGTCGCACTAAAGCAGCGGTTTCTTTGTTGCTCATGAGAGGAGATGTTAAAGCAGCACTTTGATACTGAAACCCTGCACAGAGTTACAGACAGACACGCCAACAGACGACGCTCAGTGTCATCTGGAGAGCACTCGACTGTAACAACAAGCAGCTGACATGTAAGTCTTTGTATTAGCATATGTAATTAGACTTTAATTAATATTCAGGAGAGGTGCACACATCATCGCTCCGGCCTTGGAATCATTGCTCAGGACTTTCACAGGAAAACAGGGAATTACCGCTTTCTCCAATAAGCACACAGAAAGCTAGTAACACATACACACACACACACACACGCGCACACACACACACACGCACACACACACACACACACACGCACACACCTCTTTTTAGCTCGTTAGCAGGGATGAGAGTAATGAATGCAGAGTATATTTGTGTTTAGAATCTTAATTGAAAGCTTGAAAGTGGCCAAGAGGGAATAAGCCTAATCACTGTGTGTGAATAAACCATCAACACACACACAAGCACAGACACACACACACACGCCTGCCACTCCCTTGGACAACATTTAAAACTGAAGTACCTGTCATTCTCCAGTCGTCCATTCTACCCTCACTCCTCCTGCTTTTTCCACGCTCACTCCGTTCTCCCATCTGTTTACATATGTAAAACACAACTACAGCCCCCTGGATGCACATCGTCAGTGTGTGTGTGTGTTTGTGTGTTAATCTGTTTGTGTTTTGATGCTAGTTAAAGCTATAGCAGACATCCACAAGGACTTATAAAGGAGTTTATGGTGGGTTAGGGCACGTCCTTAATTAATTACTGGTATTTTTACTACAGGTGTTTTTTATTCAGTCACAGCCTTTGCTGGGAATATTGTGAGCGTGTGATCCACAACTCATGGAAAAGAATCCATTTACAGCACGCAGGCAAAGTGACCTGTGAGAAAGGCCGACTGATGGGTCGGACCACACGACGCAGGGCCCAGATAAAAATCTGAAAGGCACATTTAGATTAGAAAACACACACACACACACAATCATCAGTCTTCACAGGTTAAGAAGCATGTCTGTATCCAAGGCTAATCACCAAGGCAACTGTAATCAAGGCTCTGATCTAGTTGTCAAGGTGATGGAGAGAGGGTCACCCCTGACCGTCTTTGCTTTTCTCTGAATGACTCTGTTTTTCAAACTGCTATTGATTTATATAGACACGGATATTAGAGTTTAAAATCCACGGCTGTGCGTATGTTACGCAGAGAGAGACGACAACGCCACAACGACGCAAAATGACGGGAAGTGTGATGGTTAAAAATTCAATAATCGCCCATTTTTGGGGGGAAATCTAAAAGAAATGTGTGTACGTGTGACTGTGTTTACCTACCCACATCTAATCTTATCCTGCTGTTTAGTGGTGTGTGTGTGTGTGTGTGTGTGTGTGTGTGTGTGTGTGTGTGTGTGTGTGTGTGTGTGTGTGTGTGTTTCTTTAATCTGTGCTCCCAGGGGAAGTCAGGGGGAGCTAGTAGGCTTATCCTCACTGCATCTCTGCATCCAAATACCACTAAAAAGCTCAACTCCATTCCACAACAACTAAATTAACACACACACACAGACACACACACACACACACACACAAAACAGCAGAAGAAAGCCTGAGAGACATACTTAGTATTCCTTTAACCAAGACTCCACCCTACATGCACCTCCTCTGCACACATGCTGAATGTGATGTTTAATAACGCAGTTATTACAGGAATCAAACCGAGAGCTTTTCAACAAAACAAACTTTCAAACAGAATATCAGCTTCCATGACTGCTGTGGATCGTCCGCATGTGATTTTTACTGTAAAAAAACTGACAGAGAAAGGAGAAAGAAGAAGGAGGAGGAGGAGGAGAGGAGCCAATAAGAGCTCACAGCAGGATGCTAATAATGCAGCTCCAGCTGTTCCAGTTAACCTGCAAACTGCCCATCTGGACCCAGAGAGGGAGACAGGAAACTGTACGGAGACGCACACACACAGATATATGGTGAGACACAGGCAGAGAGTACAGGGGCAGTCTGTGAGATATCATAAAACAAAAAAACTGAAAAATACAGGCTTCTCACAAGAATGTGGTTTTTATGCCGTTTCCAGTTTTATGTTACATATTAAAACACAATCACTGAGTGATGGAAAAGACTAAAGAGGACGGAGACAGAGGGAGAGCGAGCCGGCTACATCATCAGCTGTACGGGGTTGGACGAGCGGGCGTGGACACAGGAACACAAACACACACACGCACCGTAAGAGTGACCTTGGTCTCGCCTATCTGTCCTCGCCCCCTGCCCTGGCCAGCTAAATCCCCCACCGAGCCACCCTGCCTGTCTCTTTTACACACACAATCACACACACACACACACACCACAGTGCCATACTCGGTTGTGCCAAACTGAACCACGCTGTGCTTACAGGAAAAAAATAAAAATAAAACACAGAGACAGACTTGAAGATGGAGGAGAGCGAGGCTAAAGAGTAGAAAAGAAAAGGAGAGTGATGGGAGTCCAGCTTTTTTATTATTGATTCCAAAAACTCTCACACACCAAAATACGCTCAACTTTAACACAAGACGCGCAGCCAGCCAACTCTAACCTTCCCTAAAGCACAAATGTATCGCCCACACACACACGCACACACAGTGCGCAATAGCATGCTAATGAAGACACTAAATCACTACCAGGTCATGTGTGGAAAAGCCTGCCAGATACCTGCATCCATGGCTAGAGACCTCCCTCAGCCACACACTGTGCGTGTGTGTGTGTGTGTGTGTGTGTGTGTGTGTGTGTGTGTGTGTGTGTGTGTGTGTGTGTGTGTGTGTGTGTGAGAGAGAGAGAGTGTGTGAGAGTGTGTGGGTGGTTGAGCAGCAGAGATTGAGGATGCCTGTTGGCTGTAAACATGACTGGTACTCGAAAACAGAGCAAACACAGAAGAGGCAGAGAAACTACTAAACAGCAGCACGAACAGTGAAAGGCGAGCTGCGGATGGACAAGGAAGGAAGGAAGAAAGGAAGGAAGGAAGGAAGTCAGAATGGGTCGAAGAAGGAGAACCACGCTCATCTTTTTCCTTTTGCACTTGTATTTCTTACTTTGAGGCAAAATGATCAAACCCCAGTGGTTCGCACCCAGGAGGTTTGTTCATTGTTCACCAGTAATTCATAACACAGAAGGCTTCATCTTTGGCACAGCTCAGTGCAACAGCAGCTCTGCAGCCTTCATCCTGCACCGCTAACATGAAAGCTGCTGCCGGTGCCTCGATGCGTATCGGTGTGTACCCAAGCTGCCCTAAGAACAGCCAATCAAGGCAACGCTTTAGTGAAAAGACGTCTCCAGCTGGGTGGATCAGGTAATGATCAACCTTACAAGAAGCACAATCACCCCTGAATCATCAGGATCAGCATGGTCACCTCTATAAAGGAACAAGCAGGTGAGTGGCTGCCTGCTCTGAGCGAGGGAGGCTGCGTGACCTTGTGAGATTACGCAGCAGTATAATCTGATTATGTCCAATTACTCTTGAGTTATTTTGTCTCCGAGGGCTACGGTATGGATAATAAAGAGACGCTGGGCTGATTTCCTGTCAGAGGCTTCGTTTGACGGCCAAGAATGACACAAAGAAAGAACAAATGTTTGTTAGTTGCTGTGCTGAGTCATGATGAATTATTCATCGAAGGAACGGAGATGAGCCGTGACGCCGCACATCTACATCCGAGTTCAAAAATGACATCGTTCGAAAGCAGCGAATATCGTGGTGCCGGTCCAAGACTAAGGTCCTCTTTCTTTTACACCTTCACAACATTAGAGAAGAGGCAGAGACACCACAGAGAGTCAAACTGCTGTTATTGATCTCCTGACCTACGAGCACAAAAAACAAGCGTGAGGATGACAGAAGTTGAAGAACGTACCCACGCAACAGTGCTGCAAACAAAACAGGTCTTTATATGCATAAAGATATTTGGTGGATTTGTCTCCCTAATACACACACATATATATCTGAACTACTCTGCACATATTTAATATACTTCATACCCACACATATATATATATATACACTATTATGTTAGTGAACTCTAGTATAGGGTAAATGTACTCCTGTTAAATAATAAAAATAATAACTTGTTTATGCTTTCAGACAGAAACACGAGCACAAACACACACTCCTCACTTCTGTCAGCCTCAAATACAAACAAATAAATAAATGAACACAATGTTATTAATTATTCTGAGGCAGGAATCAAATATAAATGTGTCTGGAGATTTGTGTGTGTGTGTGTGTGTGTGTGTGTGTGTGTGTGTGTGTGTGTGTGTGTGTGTGTGTGTGTGTGTGCGGACTTCTAAACAGACTCCCCAAAGATCAGCAGAGAGGCATACCAGCAGAGCAACAGACAGAAGAAACAATGCAGAAACATATCGAGAGGCAGATATGTCAGCCATGTACGAAGGAAGGACGTAAACATCATCTGTGGGTTTTATCGATGTTACTGCAGAAAATAGGATTTAAATCGCGTGTTCTCTGCAGCCCTTTGACAATGCAAAGGTCCACATCAGTTTGACAGCAGCTCTCTGTTCTGCACAAACAACACAGTAGATGTTCATGTCGAGCTTTAAATCACCGACAGCAGAAACTCAGACGTGTCTCACTCGTACAGCTAATAACCATAAAGAAAGCTGATCCAGGCTACGTGACAGCACAATCTGGATTACAAATTCAGACACACACACACACACAAGTGCTTAGCTAAAAACACTCTAGCAGTCTATTTAAGAGAGTTCACATGCAGAGCAGAGCCACTGCTGGGACTCAGAGTTTAGCCCCGCTCGTCGGCTCTGCCTCTCACTCACACAAACACTCAGACAATATTCACAAACCCTCACATCGTCGCACGCATCCGATACGCTGCCGTTCCGCCTCTCTGTCGAGGCTTCGTGTTATATCGTTAATTACACTTGACACCGCTTCTTGTGCCTTTTATATGTGTGTGTCTACGATGTGTCCCCAGAGGCTCGAGGAGGGAAAGTGAGGTTCAAAGACCCCCCGCCACAAAGCTAAATCAATATTAATACATGCTCACGCACGTGCGTGCTCACACACTTCCAACAAAGAGATGTCAGCGCGGTGGTTAGAGGGCATTGTTTCACCGTCTCTGCGGTGCTCTCCTTGCTTCTATCGCACCGTCTCTTCATCGCTCTCTCTCCTCTTTGGATGCAGCAGAGCTACACAATAGATGCTGCTCCCATCAGCTCAGTGTTTTGTAGAGAAAACAAACAGACACCTTCCTGGAAGTGACGGGTAAGAAGTACACGAACACTTGGCAGAAACCGATGCGTCTCCCAACCTCGGCGTGCTCGTCTAGCTTCTTTGAGACGCTCCATCATTGCTGTGCACATATTTCACCTCGGTACTGTGTTTGGCCGCGTCGCTCTTTCTCGTGGCTAATATTAGAAAATGTCTGTTTTTGCTGACGAAACAACTCTTCCATAATTATTATGGCATCACTTCACAGTTCACGTAATCTCCAAACTCTCACAGCAGACATTAATCACTTTAAATGAAACTGAATGTGCACTGTTGAGTAAAGGCGCACTCGCAGGCCTACACTTGAATTTTATCCTGTTATGTAGAAGCAAAAAAGCCATTTTGATAAAGCATCATCTACGGTGGGCTTAACTGCAAGGATCACATAAAAACATGCATGAATAGAATCACCATTAATCTGTTTGTTTGAAAAGAAATAAAGAAAATAAGGGCTTTTCCCCAGTTTGCAGAATTCTCCCACAGACTTTAAATCGGGCTTCTCTCTGGAAGTGTCCAGTGAGACAGCGCTGTGGTGTTTCTAGAGAGCGCCATGCTTACAGAAAACGCTCCATTTGGAGCAACCATCAAATCTATTTTTAATTAAAACTGTGTTTATTAAATTGGTTAGATTGAAAAATACACCAATCAGGTTTGAAACTCCTCGCTCAGCGTGACTCCTCAGCCCAACAGCTGACACACTCGGGCTCAGTGTGGGTTTGTTTTCACTCAACAATGCATCGGTGTCAGCGATTATGGGTCGATGTGAATTACACATGAACACTTGTTTGCATTAACTGGAGCGCACGCACACAGACACACACACGCAAAGTGAAAATAATTGTCTAATTTGTAGCTACACAACAGCTGGAGTTGGAGACACATCGCCTAGCCCAGCCTATGTGGCTTTTACTAATTGCCTCTCCACCCAACCATGCTTGACCAAACATTGGCTCATGGCTGACTTCATAGAGGAGCCTCTGTTTGTGTGTGTGTCAGTATTTTAGCGTTGTGTGTTCTCTTTGTCCTTTGTCACTCAACGCTCATCAACATCAAAATAACATCTGTCAACTTCTGTACAAATACACCTGACAGTCACAGCTGATGCCTGAACACACACACACACACACACACTCCACACCTCCAACTCGAAACAGTAAAAGCTCGTGATTTCACGACATGCGAGTGTGTGTTTGTTCATCTTACTGGAGCACATCTGGGTATATTGTGCTCGCTCTGCTCCAGATGTGTGTTTTTAACCACCACAGGCTACATCACACCTGGACACCACAGAGACCCTCGCACACAAACAGACACACACACAAAAAAAACAAAAAAAACTAATGACCCATGTCACCCATAAACAACCCAATCCAGGGTGTAAACCTTCATATGTTTGAGAGCTAACAGAGGTTTGTCTGTAGAAACACAGTTCATGTCGATGCTCTCATTTCTACGCAGCTTTGCCGTGTCTCTTTCCTCGCACAGAGGTGTGAAAGCAGAGGAGGCACTACCTGTGTGGCCCCAGGAAGGACCCTCCTAATGACTTAATTGAGCTAATTAACAATGATAAGACATCCAATCAGCACGCTGGCTTCCTGAAGGCTCTTGTTAGGAGCTAATTAAAGAACCAATCACAGCAGGAGAAGGGAAGGCGCTGTGTGACAGTAACAGGGTGAAAGTGTAGCTCATATTTTTATTAGGTCTAAAATTACAGGACACAGCAGACAACAATGACACTAACGTCAGACACTGTAGTAATGTTGTGTACTGGGAACCAATGCTCACACTCGCTTATGATTTCAGCACACAGTTTGTGTTGTTCATTTTTGTAGTGAATTACCTCTAAAGCACCGACTTTTCCATTTATGAATAATTTAAAAAATGAATTCTTAGGATTCATATTTCCGTGTCCTCCTGTTTCTAATATCTAATTTGAACAGTCATGTTTATATTTATGTTGTATCACTAATTTTCTCCCACCATAGAAATATCATTCAGTGACTAACTCATGTAATCAGGTAACGGTGGCTCTTTCTTATCTATGACTCCCTCCTTTTATTCCAACACGTCTTGCTGGGGTCAAGTAAACATCTTTATACGTGTGTGACTCTTCTGCTGCTTCTACGACTCAAAATGTTGTCGTCACGACTGCGACTACGTGTGACTAACTGCAATAAAAATTACTTGTGGAACTCCTGCATTAACCCCCATCACCGGTACACTCCCCATCCCCGTCGCTCCCTCCTCTTCTCCGTCTTCCAGGGGTACTGTTCATGCAGCGTGGAGTCCTCTCTTCCTCTCTCTGTCTCTCTCTCAATCTGGGCTCCGTGCTGTGCCGGTTTAATTGCAACAGCACCCTCGTGTGCCAGTCGGGCACTGTGTGTGTGTGTGTGTGTGTGTGTGTGTGTGTGTGTGTGTGTGTGTGTGTGTGTGAAGGAGAGAGAGAAGAGATGGAAGGAGAGACCTCCTCAGAGTGTTCAAGGATAAGCAGCAGGGTGTCAGGCCACCTTCCTCTCTCCTCTTCCACCCCGTTTTCCATTTCCTCTCCTCATGCTTCTCCTCTGTTGCTTCACCTTCTCTCTCCTTGTTTCCATCCAACTCATCTCTTGCTTACTTTCTCCTTGCCACCAGGCAACTGCAGGGACGGCTCCTCTCATCATCCCACCTCCTCTGCACTACTGCTGTCTCCTCTTCCTCCACCTAAATCTGCCCTCGTCAGCACTGACACATCACCACTGTATCTTTTCCTACTGACACCCATCTGTCCTCCATCCTCTGGTCTCTCTGTAACCTCCTCCCGGTTGTACCTCCCGTGATGCCCAGGGAGACATGCTGTCAGGGCTCCCTGCTCCTCACTGCTCTCCTTAATCAGCTGTCAAATATCAAACATTCGCTCCACTCGTCTTGCCTTCGATCCCCCGGTGGAGCCCGACACCCCGACATGCATACACATGAACATGGACATATACAGTGTGGCTGCCTGGACAGAGCCCAGAGGTCGGTGTTCGTGTCTGTGTGCGCGTCAATCGTCAGTATCCGAGTCCTGAAGGATAATGCTGAGAAGATATGTGGACATCACCATTCAGAGACAAAGGAAAGCACCTGAACACACACACACAGAGTTATGGATATCCCCATCACTTACACACAGGTCATGATGATGGAGAGCTTGTCTGTTTCCCACCTAATGACAACAAAACACTCGCCCACTCCGCCGATCTGTCAGAGCTGTGTGTGTGTGTTTGGTCACGTCAATGAGTGCGCGTGTGGTTTATTAATTCATTTATTTCCTAATGTTGTGCAGCTAGGGAGAGAGAAACAAAGCTGAGAGTGGAGAGGGAGAGTGTTTGGATGAGAAGAGGAAATAGACTGAGAGAGATAATGATGGAGGGAGAAGAGAAAAGGATGGAGACAAAGCCGAGACCAAGAGACGAATTGGTAGTCCAGAGCGGATGAAAGATTGAGGTAACGTTGTTTAATCACCTCAGCTTCTGCTGCTGATTCTAGACACACAACACACACTTGTCTTAATGATTAGTCATTAGCCAATGAACCCACTGGCAGACAGACAGGCAACAATAAATCTAACACAGCCATCATCGGTGTCTTGCAGGAAGCACGAGAAAACACAAACACACGACCAAACACTGAGTTCTCACTTCTGTGATCTTGGACGGTCCACAGCAGGTTTCAGCAGCAGCTGCTCGACACTCGAGCTGCTTTAGGAAAACCGACAGACATGTGATCCTAGAACAATGACGAGACAAACTCTGAAAGTTTTTCTGCATCGCACGAGTCAACCAGGAGCCGTGTGCGGCACACGTTAGATATTGGGGGAAAAAACTTACACTCCACCCCCCACAATGTTTTTATCAAGTCGCAACAAAAAAACAAGTATCCAAGTTAAACTTGAGTACAATAAAAGTCACCACAGTAGTTTCTTCCTGATTGTGCAAGGTGGGGTCCATCTCATGGTTTGAGAATAATGCATGTTCATTATGTCAGTATAACTTCTGCTTATTAGTCTAAACTTTGATCAGTTTGGATTGTGGGACAGAAAAAGTTTCCAGCACTTCTTCTGTCAGATAAACACACCAGCATCGATATTTGATACGCTTGGAATCATATGAATGGAAGCCATTTTTGCCAATATTCACGGTCACACTGATTTCATTATTTAATTCATTTTATTATAATGACTATCATACCAATATCATTATTTTATTTATTTCTGACTTTAGTACTGAAGTGCATCACATGCTAGTTCAAAGAAAACACACGCGTGTTGTTACTTTATCGTACCATGGGCCTGAACTTTAGCTTAGCAGCACGGCTTTACGTGATTCGATATCTAGCTCTCTCTATTGTCCTGTGACTAGACAGGGTTTCCAAGCCAGTGAAGCAGGGGCACGGTCCCAACGGCCCAGCCTCGCAGAGCTGTAACACACTTACAGTCATACACATACTGTATAATGTAGAGGAGGAACCCTGGAGCTCAGCAGGATAAATGGCAACCAGACGGCCAACGCACGCACGCACACACACACACACGTGTGCCAACCCAGAGGAAGTGCCTGCACCACCCGTAACCTGATCTCCATCCACAGCTGCCCCAACATGTGACCAAACAACAAAAAGCAGAAGAAAAGTGAGACACGAATCGCATGAAAAGAAACAACGACGGGGAGTCAAAAAAACAGTGAAACCAGAAGAAGAGAGGGACGAGCGCGAGGCAGCGGATTAAATGGGAGAACAGGGAGAGACAAAGGGGGAGAGAGCGTGCGAGACAGAGAGGTGGTGCAGCAATGAAGGGGCCCCCAGGGGCCGGCGGTGTGGACCGGTCCATTCAAAACATAGCAGGGGGTGCATTCTTCCATCTCTCTCTCCCTGCCTGGCATTTGCCTCCAACTCCTCCGTCACACACCTCGCACACCGGGAGATCCGGACCAATAAATTGGGAAATATGTGTATATGTTTGTGTGAGAGATGTTTGGCTGCTTGCATATAGTGCAGTGTGCTGTTTGTGCTCTGTGCATGTAGATAAGTGTGATAACACACGTTTGTTGATTTTTCGGCTGCAGGTGAACTCTGGTGCAGATTGTGCACGCGCACACGTGCATGTGCGCTTAGCCCCATGTAAGCTGGGTTATTCCTTATATGCGCCTTCTAGCAGGCTTTTGCCCTTTTGTGTGTACAGTATAACTGTGCGGGTGTTTTTCCAAGGCAGGAGACAGAAAATCTGTTTAATCCACAGCAGCCCTGGACACACCAGCACAGCATGCTAACACAACTATAACACATGCGCAAACACACACCAGCGCTGTTGTGTCGGCGTGCGTGTAGCTTAGGGAGCTGCCTTGATACCACACATGGGTAATCCATCCACCACCTCACAGAGAGTGGGATGCAGCACGAGGGAAGGTAGGAAAGATGGATAAATGTTTGGGGAGAGGGATACAAGCTTGAAAAAGCGATGGAGACAGTAAGAGGGTGAATCTTTCTCCTAACTCACATCTTATTTCTTTGTCTCGTAAAAGTTACCTGTTGTTTACAGCTTGTCTCAGTATAAGGAGAAGAAAATAACTCTGTCAGCCGTGTGCTTCTACATCAAATACATATTTACCATGTTATCTATGCAACGCATAATATACATAACCTCTGTGTTATATTGGTGGGCGGAGCCTCTGTACTCTCAGTCATGTCAAAATGAGAAAACCACATTAGTCTGAGCGCACCACTCCGGCCATGTTCAGTGAGAGCATCCACTGTTACAGCTATACAATCCTCTATGATTGGTACAGAACAACTCACTAATTAAAGTAGATAACTAATGTGTGCAATATTTTCAAACTACATTTAACTGCCGAGTCCTGACTGATGCCTAGTGAGTCAAATGTTAAATGAAGGCTTGTTTAAAGCGCTTGTGACTCCATTCCTACATTGAAAGTAGAGTTACACCAAACGGCGTACAAAGAGATGATATGCAGCACGGTTTGAGAGCCAGATCGTATTTTATAATGGTATGAGGACACAGTGTGCCCGTGGACTCCCTCTGCGTGCTTCCTGTCCTGATCCGTCTCTCCCCCCTTTTCTCAGTTTTCCCTTTAATTTAAACGCCCTTTTCCTTAAACGAGGCCTTCAGCTGGGAAACGACACCTTTTTAAAAGGGCCAGATACAAAGACAAAGACAAAGAAACGAATGACAAGCACGAGCGAAACGACAGAGGAAAGACACCCTAATGACCGGCTGACCCCTGATCTGTCAAAGCAAAAAAAGTACAGGAATGAAAGCGTGTAGGAAGAAGTACGGCACAGTGAAAAGGACAGGAAAGTGAAAGGAGGACTGCGAGGAGGCGGAGGCAGATGTAATGGTTAGTGTGCATTTAACAATAACTGGGTGGAGAAGAAGGGAGGGGAGTTAGGGAAAAGTGAAAAATCCAAAATAAATCCGGAACAAAAGAGCAAAGGATGAAAACGGTTGAACTTCTCTTTCAATAAGCTACTTAGTTTCCTGAAATCAGTCTTCAGTTTAGCAGATAAAAGGCTGACGCAGGGTTTGACGATTATGAAAAAAGTGAGTCATACTATACAAGAACATCAGCTCAATGCAAAAATGTAAATGTGACTGATGAGAAAGACGAGAGGACGCCGCGTAAGAGGAAGGAGAGGCGCATAAAACCATAATTTAACAAGAGAATAAATAGATGGAGAAGTAATGGAGAGAGGGAGGAAGGACCAGAGGGGGACCTGATGAAGGGACGATGCGGGGGGCCGAGATCTAAGCCTTACCACTCCTCCCTACACTCCTACCTAGGAAAAGAGGGATTTGCTCTCCCTAGGAGGGATGGAGAGATGGAGGGAGGCGGGGGAGGAGAGACGAGGAGAACAGGAGGACCGCTGAGCGAGAGGGAGGGTGGTTATGGAGGGAGGATTGGGGATAAAGGCAACACAGATCAAGAGGGAAAAAGAGGAAGATTTATCATAAAAATCATTCTCTGAAAAAAAAAAATCCCCACCATCCTCTCCCAGTAACCGATGCTCAGGAGACGCTTTTAATGCGAAGCCCAACATCATTTCAAAGACAAAAGGTCCTCGCTCGCATAATGCAAAATCTGTTGTCCAGTCAAAACAACTGAACCCTGAGCCCATGTGCTTCCTGTCAGTAACATCAGAATCACACATAAACTCTTCTGAGAATAATAAAGTCCTCAATCCCAGAAATCACCAGTCCTTAAACCAGTAAACTGAAGGATTTGTTTCCCATTCCTCTCACTGCATGACATCTTTACAAAGTGATGAAAACTACCTGACGCTAAACTCGACGGGCTGCTTGCGATGCATCACACTGCTCGCATCCTTGCCTCCCGTATCCAGCGTGTGACGCATGGGTTCCAATGGGCTCCAAAGCAAACATTAACAAGCTGCACCCCGCTGCAGCGAGCATGTCGACGAGACACAAAGCACACGCGTACATAATCCGACTCACTTTACCAAACAAAGATGGTTCTGAAATTTAAAACAAACCATGTACACGTTTTCTTTTGTGTGTGTGCACAAATTTCCTTAGGTGTGTGTTGTTGAAGGGAAAAAACGTAACTGCAGCAGGAACAGGTGAGGTCAGGTAAAATGGTCAAATATGAACATCACACAGTACCTACTGTCCTTCTCATTTTCCTCTAACATGCTGTCCATCTTTTTCCTTTTCCCCATTCCTTTCATTTAATCCAAATATCTTTGGGAGATTTTGGATCCTTTGTTTTCTAAAGCTGCATCATTAGAGGAAGCTTTGTGTATTTTTGCTGTGTAGTACAAAAGCCACATTATGTGAGATGGCAGGGAAATTTATTTCAACCAGTTGTGCTTTTAAGTACTGAGTGAACTTTGTCAGCAGACCTTTCAAACTTTAAGTTTGCAGTCTGTTGCTTTGTCTACTCTCCACACTCCAAGTGCTCAGACACGTTCCTTATGGGGAAATGATGCTGAAGTGCATTCTGGGAGAGGCTTGTTTATAATCCAGCAGCCGGCCTTCACAGCTGCCAGTCAGCTACCCAACACACACGTGCACACACACATACAGAAGAAGGACTCCGTGTGTGTTTGAAAGAGAGACCAGAGTCGTGCAGCGCACAACTCGAACAAAGATTTGACAAAAAAATAGCCCCCCACCCCCACGTTTCTCGAGAAACATGTAAGAGTTTTTCCGATGCCCCGAGTGTCTCTCCATCCCTTCTCCCTCTCCCACTCTTGCTGTCGTTCCTTCCCAACTCAAAACTCAATTAGTAAATTAGTTCCAGCTCGCTAAGCGATAAACAGCAGCCTGGGAGCACGTAAACACACACTCCACACTCCATTAGGGCTCCACAAGCACCATATAACCCAAAAACCCTCAGTACACAGGTACACAAACTCACACACTCCCAAAGTAATTAATTTATCCACTCGCAAAGGAATCGACACGAACACAAAGCAGCACAATGCCCCCGTGTATGTGGTGCATTTGGTATTTTAGAATTACAGCAGACAAAGCTACACGTAACAGACACGCAGTGCAGGCCAGGGATCGTCGCTGACGTGTCGTGGAAAGAGAGCAAGGACGAGACAAGAGAAGACAGAGGCTGAAGAAATAACCATGGAGGAAGAGGCATTAAAAAAAAAAGGAAAGAAGAAGAAGCATCAGGTGCCTGCGACCCCCTCCCAGAGATGAGTGTTTGCAAATGTGTGCGTGCATTTGCATGCAGCCACACACACACAGCTCCAAAGTACAGCTGAGCTGGTTAAAAGCAAGCTTTCATGGCCTTTAAAAATTAAAACACACACACTCGAGCTCAGTGGTGTATTTTGACAGTGTGTGATGACCGTGGGTAAAGCACTTAAGCTGCTGTAATTAGCCTGATCGCCGTGGCGACAGAAGATGCTTTCTTTCATCCCCTCACTTCAGAAACCGGCATGACACACCAAGACACACTGACACAAGAAAATGTGCACACATGACTGAAATGTCTGTTAAGCCCAAGTACAGACTCACTGGGGAGGGCACGTTACACACTTACATACAAAAACTCATGCACGCACACACACACACACACAGTATGTGGGGGAATCACAACAGTGACAAGCCGACAAAAAGCAGCTTGATCTTGGTTATATACCAAAAGTTGGCCGCGTAAAACTGAAATACACGCCTCTCTGTGTCTGCCATTGAAAGTCTCTTTGTCTGCCTCCCTGTGTGTGTGTGTGTGTGTGTGTGTGTGTGTGTGTGTGTGTGTGTGTGTGTGTGTGTGTGTGTGTGTGTGTGTGTGTAACTACTGGATTTAGACGTCTTTGATATGTTACAACTTTCTCAAAAATATTTTGAAGCTTATTAAGGAGAAGCAGTCATGGCACTGATCAGGGTGCACGTCAGTCAGAGAAGTTTTGGTATCTTTAAGCTAACTTGGTTAACGACGTTCTTCCAAACTGACACATGTGCTTGACTGTAAAATCTCGCACAAAGACGATTTACATGGTGAATTAACAACACATGACATCAATTAGTAAAATCTAGTAATGTGTGTTTGCATTTTAATCATTTTAAAGATTCCAGTGTTTTTGTACGACTGCAGGGAGAGCAAAACAAATGATTATGTAGATAAAATGAACATAAAGCATAAAGACAAACAGATTAAGGACAAAAAAGGGAAAAAAGGTGGGGAAGACAGCTAGAGGAAAAATGAAAGGAAAACAGAAAGGAGGGGGGGCAGTGGAGCTGAGCCAGGGCTGAACAAAGAACTACAGTAACAGTCCACTGGCCTTACAGCTGCTCTCTGCACACGCTCCCTGGGCTCTGGCTCTGAGTATGCAGTGTGTGTGCATGTGTCAGTCTGCTGCTGTGAGGGTCCCCATAGGTGCCCACCCTTTCAGCAGTTGGACGGCCAACTCATAAACCCTCCCGATTTCCAGCTCCTCCTGCAGAGAAGGAGGGGCTGGGCTCAGAGGAGGAAGGAGGACGAAAACTGAGAAAGGGCAGCTGTGCCTCAGGTGGTGGGTAGGTTGTCCACTCCAGGCAGGTTTGGTGGCTGAACCTGAAGTTTCTCTAGATAACAAGCAGAGCACAGCAGCTGTGTGTTCGTGTGTGTGTGTGTGTGTGTGTGTGTGTGTGTGTGTGTGTGTGTGTGTGTGTGTGAGGCAGAAACACTTAAAAGCACTTTAACCACTAAGATGAAAAAGCACTCCATAGTGCAGTCCATTTACCTGGGAGGAATTTAAATGTGCAGCAGCAAATATTTCTGATGTTTATGTTCATCAAGTGTAGGTGGATACTTTGTGAACCGGATCATCTTATCAACAATAATCAGCAATAGTCAGCTGACACACGCACACAGAGGAACCCCCGCTGTTGTAATTAAAGGTGTCCTTGACAGCGAGACAGACCGCATTCACACTCTTGGATGTTTGAACATCAGCAGCCTTATTTAAATACACACACTTCTTGCACCAGCCATACCTTTCCACATCAACAGTTTCATGGTCCATCTGGTGAGCACACACACACACACACACACACACACACACCGATGCCTGCCTGCTGTCTGTTTGACAGAGGGTGCTAATAACTGACCAAAGGAGCTGATGAATGGCTGCACGTACAGACAAACCTCTTTATTCACAAACACAGATGCATTGAGCACACGATTCTGTGCGACTGATGACACACAAAGACACACGTTTAACGCCGTCACTGCATCGCTTTAGATGCATCTCCTCTTCTTCTTTGTTTTCCACTGTGAAAACCTCGGAAGCATCGTCTTCAGCAGTGGATGTGTTTGTGTTACAGGCCATGTCTGTACTTTAAGCTTAGTGTTACTGCAGCGCGCTGGGACTGCTGTGTGTACTCCATCTGTATGCATGGTGTGTGAGTCTGTGTCTCGAGCAGACAGCGTGCGTGAGAGTGACAGACGGAGAAAACGAGAGGAAGAGAGCTGTGTGTGTGCGTGTGTATGTTTGGTCCAGGTGCTGGGACCTGTGTGTGTCCCTGGGCAGGGAATGCAGGGATCCCTGGACTCTCCTCTGCTTCCTGCTAACGAGACACACACACAGCACGCCTTCACACTCCCACACACACGTACGCGCCGCATCGATCAGGGCGAGGATGAGGGTCGCTCTGCGCCCCGTTAGCTAACCGCTAAGGACAGAGCGCCTCAGGGCACGCTGCCCCCCACCTACGCACGCACGCACACACAAATACATACATGCAGATATCTCATCTGAATTCAGCCCCAGAGTCGGGCTGAGATGCGTCTCACATACTAAAAAGGCTTCACTGCTGGATTATGCACCATCTACAACACAACTGATGGTGGTGAACACTATACAGTGGCACGACAACAAATACAACCGATTTGTAACCAAACGCCCCCCGACAGCTCGATATCAAACACACATACATGGGCTTAGATTAATTACTCCTAACATCTGGTCTGAAGTCAGCCGTGTCTTGGGAGCATTGTTGGAAATGTGCGTGTCCGTGGATGTTTGCGTCACGGTCGCCGGTGGTGTGCGGGGTGCAGCGGTTTGCCTGAAAAGCCCTTTTAATCATCTTTCTTCCTAAATATGGAGGAAATATGTTTATGTGTGTATTTCTGTGTCAACAGGTTCATCAAAGACATGAACGCTGCAGTTTTTATGTATTCTGTAATGTCGCGTTTCCTCCTGCAGAGAGGACGTGATTGGCCTTTAGGGACCGCACACACAAATGCACACACAGACACAGGCGGCATCATTAAAAACCATTTGCAGACATTACATTACAACATTAAGTGGCTAACGGCTACAGCAGCACCAGGGTATTAAACTTTATGATCATTATTACAGGAGATGATTGTTTGAACAATTAAAGACAGCAGGCAAGACGTAAAACAGTCAACTCCTGTATGATTACATGATTCACAGAAAAGAACAAATGTGTAGATGTAGAGAGACGTGAGGACGTAGCTTTCATTAACACTGTTCGTACATCTCACATCGATAAGTTTGATTACACCGTAACAACCTGCAGAGCCTCTTCTCTGGCAACAGTAACGTTAGTAAAGATGCATCTAACCCGAACCGCTTGTTTCAAAACGTAATGGCGCGCTCTAAGAGGTATAATTAGAAACTACAGTAAAAGACACACAGGCACAAAAAATGTGCTGACTGTGGCAAATATCTGTGAGTAAGCATCTGGGTGAGTAAGAGGTTAGAGACAGAGACACAGGGAGGAGAGGCTGACGCTCGCTCCGCTCTTCTTCTTCAGCTGTGGCCTGAAGACAAGCAGGGAAGAGAGGACGAACGGAAAAGGCCGGTTACTTCTGTGATGCAGCATTCTGCGTGTGTGCGTGCCTGTTTGTGTGTATGAATAATTCAGGTCCATGGAGAGGGCAGCCTGCTGCGGTAATGAGGAGGACACGCATTGATACCAAATATTGCTGGTGGGAAGCTATCGATCCAACAGCCATTTGTCCAAACTTTAGTCGGGGAGCCGGCGCTGTCTGCAGGCGCTGCAGTGACGGACGGACAGCTGGATAGCAGGACGCTGATAAAAGGAACAGTAATTACCTCCGAGTAGTAAAGATAAGATCACTGTGAGAAAACCAAAACTGTGTTTTTAAACTGTGCAGTCTTGAATCAGACGTTAAAGCTGGAAACATAACTCGCTGCGTTTCTCTACAGGACGTCGGGACCACCGCGGCGTACATTAACTCTGCTCTTGCTCCGGATTCAATTTCCCTTTTGGAGATCTCTCTTCCTGCACTAAAAATGTTCCCAGTTTGTAGATGTGCACATGCAGTACTTTCCAAAAGTCTCCAACTTTTATCAAAGCAACTCCCAAATCCAACCTTCCAGTTCAAAGGCGACAGAGGCGTCAGAGACTGCACCGCACCCATCCAAGCCATGCATTCATTTTTCAACTTCTATTGTTTTAGGTATTATTATAATTGTGCTGGGCTTATACTCCATATAACACAGCACTATATAAACCTGACTGTGTAATAAAAATATTACTGTGTGTCGTTTACCCCTAAAGCCCTGGCTGCTCCTGTTTGGCCCCGCTGTGGAAACCGGGCGCTTCATGTAAGAGCTCACAATGAAAAAATACAAAATAACAAACCCCTTTGAACCTTCTTGCAAAAATTTCCCATCTCCTCGTGTACACATGGGCTTACACACACACACACAGACTCCCTTGGTTTCCTGGTGTCACAGTGTCAGATATTCCAGGTTAGAGAGAACACTGGGGAAATTACACTTCTACCTAGGCCTCTAGCGCTGTGAGCACGAGAGAAAGAGGGGAGGGGGGGAAAGAGTCCAGCGAATCTCATGGGTACACCTGTTACCTCAGGGAAGGTGGACAGACAATGAACAGAGGGAAGTAGTGATGGGGTTGGTGGGGAGGGATAGGATGATGGAGTGCAGGAGAGAGCGGGAGGGATTAAAGACAAAGAGGACAGAGAAACAGCAGCAAACCATTCAATCAGTCCCAAAGCCTCTCATTATGTGAGTGGGGATTTCACATCACTGCATGTGAGATATTCTCTGCTTAGACGTATCACCGATTTAACCCACATATGGTGTCATCAATACCGATGGTAGAAAAATGCATTTGTAGCCACATATGTGTCGGCGAGGATGGAAGGTGCTGGAACATCGCTGCGTGTGCACTTCTTGATGTTGCAGAAAAAGAACGTGTTGTTGTCACTCTGTGCAGAGGAGACGGACACGACTGCAGAGCATGTCTGCTGTGTTTGCACAGATTTGGGTCTCCTGGTTTTAATCAGGTTTACGAGTATCAGACGACATAGATAACGACAGCTAACCCGGCCGTGGACGCGTTACAGATACTGTTTGTCTGATTCAAAAAACCAAAGCAGATTTATTCTCCATATTTAGACTGAAAATTCAAGGCCATAAATGTCAATGTAAAGGATTCAAGTGGTGATTTGTGCTGCCTGCAAAAATTACACACAAGAGTGAGTCATAAGGATATTTGGTGTTTATCATGTACGCACAGAGCACAAAGGCTACGATGGCAAAGTTATTGATGAGAAATCTTCTTTGGTCAGGATGATGCAGCCATCTTTGTTCTTTAAATATCAGGAGTCACATGTTCTGCGCTTGGACACGTTTGCATGTCAAAAAGGCCTAAACAGTACAAATACGCAGGAAAAGGGGTAAGAGTGGCGATCTTTGCATCAACGGGTTAAGAAATCATTCTGTGACTTTATTATATTTGTAACTACGATTTAAGGAGGAGCCGTGCGTTCATTTCTAAGCACGTGAGAAAAGGGGGCTCGGTGAAGGTTCTAGAAACAGTGCAATCAACAGGCTCAAGTGGCTTATTGTCTCAGTGACATACAGACAGAGTCAAAGCTTGTCACCTGATTGGTCTTTAGCAGCGATCTATGCGACTGATGCAGGTGCTTTATTCCGAGCTTCCCGCGGCACTAAAAGCTCCAATTGAAAGTGGAATGGCGGGAGGTGTTTCCAGACGCTTTTCACAAAGCTCAATTGCTTTTGGCTCTGCGGTTAGTCTGACACAAAGTGGCACCGGGAATCAAACCTACAGCACCACTCTGAGCAGCCACAGCGGGCACTGCCAGGCCGCGCTCACAAACACACACCCACACATGCTTCCACGCCGATCCTACTATAAACACACACACAGTTAATACCAGTCACACTGTACTCGCTCATTCACGCACTTTTCCTGTCTTTTCGTGTCACACGCACACACGTACCCGCCCAGCCGCCCCGCACACGAGCTCTCTGACCCGAGCCGTCTCTTTACCTGTAACAGAGCAGTAATTACAACGTGACACCAGACAGACTAAAAACAGCCCTGCAATTAATCCTGCACAGAGCGGGGAATGTGTCCATTTCTACATGTTTCCTGCAGATTCATGAATACAAAGAGTCTCTTACTGGCACAACTTTAGACCTGTGTGAGTAAGGCACACGCCCAGTGTCCACGTTTTCTTTACCACAACAAGGTCCTAGTGGCGTGCTCGCTGTCTGCTACGTGACGGCTAAACGAGACTGGACATACAAGCAGGTTATATGTGAAACAGACGACTCAAAACACCGAGCGTGCAGGAGCAGGGCAGTTGCATCTAGGACACGCCCGACTCCTCAACTATAAAGAAAAAACATCTGGATAGCATCCAAAGGCACATACACACACACACACACTTTCACACACACACACACACACACTCTCTAATGAAGCCCCGGTAGTGACGAAGAGCAGCAGGGAGCGGCGTGGATCGCCGAAGACAAGCGTGTGCGAGCTTTCGTCGCAGAGTGTGCGTATGTGTGTACGAGCATGTGCGTCTCCGGCGGGATAATTATGGCGCTCCTCAGCAGCTGAGCGTGCCAGATGTACTGGGAGAAGGAGAAGGAGGTGGTGGGGGAGGAGGACGAAGAGGAGGAGGAGGAGGCGCGGCGCAGAGCAGAGAGGGAGCCCAGCACCAGGAGCAATGCAGCAGGGACTATACAGAGTTTTATGTGAATACATTAGTGTGTGTGTGTGTGTGTGTGTGTGTGTGCGCTCGTACCTGGGCATTCGTGTGTGTGTGTGTGTGTGTGTGTGTGTGTGTGTGTGTGTGTGTGTGTGTGTGTGTGTGTATTTGGCATGACCAATTCAGTTTCTTGCCATCCACCATTAGCAGGCTGGCTCTGTCACAAATGAGCGTCTCTCATCCAGGAGAGATAGAAGGATGGAGAGAGACTGAGAACGTGAGATGAGGAGCAGAGAGAACAAAGGGTCATAAAAGACCCCAAAAGTTCAAACTACAGTCAGACAGATTTGCATAATGACCGCAACTGCCATTACGGTGTGTGTGCGGGGTCAGCGCGGTGTCTCAGCTATCATGGATCCCTGTGATAGAGCGCTGCAGGTGAGATGCTGTGCAGACACACAAACACCAGAGGCCTCTTAGATTTGTGTACTGCAGAATACAGGAAATCAAGTCTGTTTATCTGTGAACTGCTCCCACGTTTCATTATTTAAACACCTCACGTGGGTGCTCTGTGTTGTCATCGCTGACGACAGTTTTCCAGATTAAACGAAGTATAAGAGAGATTTTTTTAATCTCTCTGATAAAAATGGTGCCACATAAATAACATGCACACAGACTCTACGGGCCTCGAAGCCATTATTGCAGCTTCTCTGTCAGATTTAAACGACACTGATGGGACAAATGCATCTCTCATCACCGCTGCGTAAAATAACACAATATTTATACACCGTTGTGAAGCAGCATTGTGAACGCACGCATAACACAGTGACGTGTGAGTGTGCTGAACGCTAGAACGGAAAGAAAGAAAAGACGGGCTAAAAAAGGAGGGCAGAAAGTAAGAGATTCCTCAGCGGCTGGCTTTGTCACCTCCTCACCCAGGAGGAGGGGAGCAAAGCACCTTGGGAAATTACTGAAAGCAGAATGCATTGATTTATCCAGGATGATGTGCATGCATGGCTGTGTGTGTGTTTTTGTCAGAAGGCCTTTGTACTGCAATAAAGAGAACAGCCTGGTCGACATCTGCTTAGAGCCCAAAGACGTATCACCCTTCCTCTCGTAGTTGTGCTCACTCCTGCCTTCTTCTGTGTAATTATGAGTCAAAGAAAACCCTCCAACCTCTCCCAGCATGTCGCAGCATCCCACCTCATGCTGTGCTGCTTTAAACCATCCTTTCTTCCTCTGCTGGAACACGAATCAACATAAAGCTGTGAAACCTATTTATTACTTATGATGGCCAGCAGTAGTGACCTCAACAGCTACTTTTTATGCTCTCAGAAAACAGTTTTGCATATATTGAGCTTTCTCCGCCTCTCTGCCATCTCCAGCAGCTCTATAATCACATTTCCTGAACATCTGGCAGCAGGCTCATACAGTGTGTACACCAACACAAAGACCATCACTTTCTTCTTCTAACATTTTTTTTGCTCAGTGTTTAAAAAGCCTTCATGATGTCCGCTGAGTTAATCAGCCCATGGTGGATCCAACCACAAGTATATACAGTGCTGTGCAAAAGGTTTTAGGCAGGTGTGAAAAATGCTGTAAACAAAGAGAGCTTTCAGAAATAGAAACGATTGTTTATTGGCCCCAAATGTATTCTGCAGCAGGACAACGAGCCGAACACAGCCAAAGTCATGAAGCGCTATCTTCAGCGTGAAGAAGAACAAGAAGTACTGAAGCGATGCTACGGCCCCCACAGAGCCCTGAGTGTATCTGGGATTACGTGAAGGATGTGAGGAAGCCGACATCCAAGATGTTTGGAACAACCTACCAGCCGAGCTCCTTCAAAACCTGTGTGCACGTGGACCTAGAAGAAGGCAAAGGGTGCTCACACCAAATACGGATTTTTGTTTTTTCTCTGCATTTTGTTGATTGATGATAAGAATGATTAACACTTATTTCTTAAAGCATTGGTTGTTTTTACAGCATTCTTCTCACCTGCCTAAAACTTGTGCACAGAGCTGTGTATCAGTTTGTTTGAGCAGTTTTTCATATCGCTGTCGAGGATATTCGTTCATGCTCAGCTCTCTTAACATCCTACCACAGCATGGAAATTTGATCCAAGTTTAGACTTTGACTGCAACACCTCTATATGTTTGTTATAGATATTCTGCACTGTCCTGCAGTTTCATCCAGGCTTTAGTTGGCCTCACATTTGACTCTAGATTACTCAAATATGTAGAGTTCACCACACTAGCACGCTTCATAGTCGGTATGATGCATTTGTGCTAACGTGCCGTGTCCGGTTTTCTCAGAGGTCTCGTGGTTTGTTCAAATGCAGCTTTGCAAACCCGAGCTGTGCCGCCATCTTCTTTTAGAGATAAGAGGCTTTGCTTCCAAATAAGCCAAACGTGTTCATTCTTTTGATAACGGCACTGTGGTGACCTTCAGCAGTCTGAGCTCTTTCTCTGAGCACTGGGCAGGCTGGCCCCGGGCTGATGGGACTATGGACCTGACTTAACACATACTTGAATGTCCCATTTACTGATGGTCACTTAATTAAGTGCATCTGATTAAGAGCACCTGACTGATACTTAGCATCTTAGCTTCTATGGAAGGAATAGGAGGGACTTCTTCACAGGAGTCCATGGACCCAACCCCGAGTGGCCGTTCAGGGAATTGTCGTTTTTGGCACGTCCGTGCCGATGTTTCCCTTCGATAACTAAACATTTGTTTGACCTGTAACACTGTCAGGAGATCAGCTGGTCCATGATGCACTTACAATTAGGGTTAGGGTTAGAATTTTAGTAAGATATATGAGCAGACTAAATTCTCAGTTTTTAAATAAACCATTTGTGACATTTGTGGCATATTTGGAAAATATTAGTATTAAAATTAAACGTAAATCTTGTAACAGTGGTTTTTGCTGCTCCATGAAGATACCCGGTGTTACCCGTGCTTTTCTCCACAATCGTAATTGTACTACGAGTACCTCAGTACTCTACAGAAGCATGCAGTAGAACCACAGACGGAGTCAACTACAGTAAAACTACATCTATCAGCTGCTTACAATGCAGCTGCATTAATAACATACAAAACTCCCACAGTGGACTGACACGTGTGTGTGTGTGTGTGTGTGTGTGTGTGTGTGTGTGTGTGTCTGGCACCATCCTCCTCTCTCTCTGCTGGTTCAAACAAGGCGAGCAAGGTGACCCTGAATCGCAGGCTGTGTGAGTGTGTGCATACGTGTGAGCATCGTTCATGCGTGTGTGTGTGTGTGTGTGTGTGTGTGTGTGTGTGTGTGCGTGTGCAGTCCCAGTAATTAACACCAGCCACTAATGAAGTCCAGCTGCTCGGCAAGACGACCGAGTGTGAGCCAAACTCTGCCAGAAATCGCTCTCGTCCTCTCCGTCTCTCTCCTCCCGTCTCCGGCTTTAGTCATCCAACCTTCCACGCCTCCACCTTCTCTACATTTCATTTCATATTGATCTGCGTTGCCTCCAAGTCTTCTGCAGTTTCTGTCTCTGCATCAGCACGTTTCCTCTCCTGTGGTTTACCATCAGTACGAATCTCACTCTATTGATCTGTAATCACCACTATTTTCGTCATTGTGGCAGTTTGTTTTTCTGTTCTCTTAAACTCTCCTGTTTTCCTTCTTGTGCCATTATATAATGCTTCTTTCAGTTTTGTTCTATATTTAGCATAATGCTACTTTTTGTGATGTATTCTGTATAGATTTAAATGTTTTTTTAGATTCAGGGACGAACCAACGTTGCCTTATTTCCACTGTTTAAGGTAGAAATATCATCTCCTTCATGACTACAGGGTGACTGTGATGATTTGTTTGTAGAGGAACAGCCATCAAGGTATCGTCATGAAGTTCAAGAGCAGCCCAAGAGAACTTAGTGACCCTTATAATCTCAAACTCATTTTTCTGTACAAATTTAAATCCTATAATAATGTGTATGTGTTAGTCCCCGTAGGGAAATTACTCCTCTGCATTTAACCCATTCACCCACTGAAGCAGTGTGCAGCCACCAGTGCAGCACCCGGGGAGCAGTGTGTAGGGACGGTACCTTGCTCAGGGGTACCTCAGGGTAGCCGTCGAACCCCCGACCTTCCGATCATGGGGCACCTACTGAGCTATCCCTGCCCTCCTGAGAAGTTCTCACACGATTTGTTAGATTTCCACACTTCAAACCCAGATGGATTAAAGACTGTCCAAAAAACAGAAATGTTTATGAAAATCTTTGAGAAGAAAAGGAGGCGGTAACATCTGTGTGTCCTTCCCAACCCCAAAGTGTCACAATGTGAGAAGTTACATGTGTAAGATAACAGTAAAATAACAAGCTAGATTATATTATCCATCTGATAATCCACCACTGGACTTTACCCCCAATTATTCTACAGCTCTATAGATGTTTCTGTAAATTGTTTTTCAACCATTCTGCGTAGATCACAAGCAATTTATCTGAATTTATTCCTGAAATATGTAAGTGCCGCTGATGCCGTCAAAATAAGCTGAGAATCAGAAACCTGTCAGTCCTGAAAATAGTAACAATCTGAGTGTGACTGTACAAGAATATCTTTATTTGCATGATTCACTCAGGTCATGTTTTAAACAGAAGACGGGTCAACCCTCCAAGATGGGCTTGAAAAGGAAACATCACCATCAAACATGACTAAAGTTCACACAGTCTGCGGTCCCTCTCTGTCGTACACCGAGCACGGCGTTATCGTACTCGCGTGCTGCACGCTGTAGTAAAGCCTCCTGAGCGTAGCCCATTTAAAGGCTAAACCTTATTGCATTACTGCACAGGCCTAGCAAACACACGCACGCTCAGTCGCTACCAGCTGTGACAGATGTGCCTGTCACAGGAGAAAATGAATTCAGAATAGTTAGTGAATTAAGCAGGGAGTTAATTGTTGCTTGGCCTCTGTTTATGAAGCGCATAAAGGCAAAGCGCCTTGTTTGTCTTGTGACAATTAGCCAGCACGGTGTGTGTGTGTGTGTGTGTGTGTGTGTGTGTGTGTGTGTGTGTGTGTGTGTGTGTGTGTGTGTGTGTGTGTGTGTGTGTGTGTGTGTAAAATGGTCCTGTTGTCTTTAGCAGCTGGTGCAGCCACACCTGGACAGCTTGAGAAGCAAAAAGAGGGGAGGGGAATGTAAAGAGGGCTGCTGCAGGTAGAGATGCTATACATCAGTCTGCGCTCAGCCACAGATGCAACACACGGCTGAGAGAGACGTCGCCCATGCAAAGCAGGAAACTTCTATATGTGAGGTAAAAAAGCTGAAGCTGCATATACACATATCCTCACGAGCAGACCACACACACACTCATTATTTTGTGTTGTGATAGCTATCCTGGTTGGGTCTCTCCCAGACTATTTGTCAGTGTGTCCTATTAGGTTTCCAAACAGCTTGTAATGACTGGTAATAAACAGCAGAAGAAGAAGAAGGTAAATCAAGCGAGAAGACGACAAAATGAGCTCTCCAGGGGACGGCTGTGCTCCCAGCCTCCAAAACACTCACACACACACACGCAGAAATACACCAACAATTCTGTCGACGTATTCATGCAGTCAATAAAAGCGACAGTGGCAGGTTATGGGGACTAACAAAGAGCAAACGTGTCATTGTAACAGAGTCAGAGCAGTTAGAGGAACAGCAGCCGAGTAAACGTGCGACTAAGCAGATAAAACATAACCAGCGTGCACGCGGACTGCACGCTAGCAACACGTTAGCTTATGGCCAGGAAGTTGTGACTGTTACGTAAAAACGTACATTTTAAATAAACTAAACCTTAAAAATTAAGAAAAAAAATCCACAAATGAATGAATCTGATTTGGTCAAAACTAACACTCGGTTCGTCTCTCCTCCCATCCTCCTTCATCCAGCCCTCTGCGGTCCCCTCGCTCTCTCTCGCTCTTCGTTCCCTTGTCCCTTCATCATCACTCCCTTCCTCCCTCTGGTGTCACAGCTCACTGGCTCCAGGTGGTGAGGGAGGAAGGGAGGAAGGGATGTAGGGAAGGATGGATGGAGGAGGAACTGAAGGCAGGAGGAGGGGTTTCTGTCATCTGTCCCTATGTTGATGCCACCACGATGAAGAGCGACATGCTGCTCAGCGTTTGCTGTTTCATTTCTTTCATGTAATCTTGAGATAAACCAACTCCTTGGTCAATTACTGTGAAACAGCCGCTTTATCCTGTCCTGTTCACTTAGACATAAATATTCTAACATGACTCTCGAGTGTTTGTAAAATAGAAGCCGTGTTTAAGCAGTAAAAGCAGTATTAACGGTGTTATAGCAGCTCTACTGACAGAGAGGCCAGGTGTGTGTGCTGGGAGAGTGAAGGAGTTTAAGTAGCTTTTACTACTTCAGAGCACCGACTCTCATCGTTGCCGGTGGTGATACAAATGATCAAAAGCCAGACAATGAGACCGTTTTTCC